>NC_081847.1:7047481-7127314 GCF_963259705.1 Myotis daubentonii | reverse complement strand
AGTGGCTGCCAGAGCCAGGGTTTCCTCTTACTCACATAGTGGTTTACGGGGATAAGGGAGTGTCTCTATCCTTTTGGCTCCAGCAGAAGTCCCAGAGAAGTCTCTCATTGGCCCTTTGTGTGTCATGGCACATCCCTGAACCAATCACTGTGGCTGGAGGGAACCGGTGCTCTTATTGGCCAAGTTTGGGTCTGACAACACCCTTAGACTCAGATGTGGGTCAGCTATATTCTCCAAGGAAAATCGGATGCTGTTCCCAGAGGAGAGGGGATGGATGCTAGACAGACGAAACATACTGACCACTGTCCTTGGGTTATGAGTGGACTGGGTAATGAGGATGGATGGGGAGCACCTACAGGTCCGAGCAGCATGAGGCAGAAGAGCAGAATCACCCCACAATGCGAGGGGCGAAGACCACCAACTCGCACTGAATTCTCAGCTTAAAGCATGATTTATATTTAGTACCAGGGAAAGCTGTTGAGCTCTTAAATATGCATGGGGCTGGAAGAGCTGGAGGGGAGAGAAAGTGCAGATTCTGCATGTGCCAGCGAGGAATTAATTAGAAATAAACCCCAGACGAGAAGCTGCCGGAGTTCAATTCTGCTTTTGATCTGGCTGCCAACCCGTGACTTTGGGAATTCTCTGCCAAGCAGCCAGCTCCTGGGGGTCTCGAGAGGCCACTCTGGCACACATGCCCTGATGGGGGGAAGGCCCTTCCTCCTGCCCCGCCCCTTGTCACCTCTGGGCTTGTGGGTGACTCCCTCCAGTGAGGCGTGTTGATTGAGGGGGCCCCTGGGAAGGTGGGGCTGTTCACGGAGGAGCCAGGGGCTGGGGACAGACAGGACCTGGGTGCTCCTGTGCAGGCCACCAGCAGTCCTTGCTTTGCTGCTCTAGTGGCCCAGGACGCCGACCCTCTGCTAGGACCTGTGGTGGGGCCCTGGCTCTCACTGTCCCTTCCCACTGACCCTCATTGGTGTCTGGTTTCACCATCCAGATGTCAGATCTGGTCTCTCCTGGGTCTGACAACACCTTGCCCCGTGCTGCGTGCACACACAGTAGGCGCTTTATGAATGCCACTTAGCATCAGAGACTCTGAGCTGGAAGGGACAGGGAGCGAGATGGTGTTTAAACACTTAAAAACCCTCACGTCCTGGCTCTGCCCAAAACACTTTGGAGACTCCTCATGTTCCCTGGGATAAAGCGCCATGACCTGCCTCAACCCCTCCCGCCCCACCCCCACCCCCAACCTCCGGCCTCCCCGTGCGCCGGTGCCTTCTGCACCGAGTAGTTGCTGACCCTCAGACAGGCTCGGTTCCTGCCACACAGCCTGTGCTTTGCGCTTCCTTCTTTCTGGGACTCTCCAGCCAGATCTTTACTGATTGGGCACGTCCTGTGACATAGATTCCACGCAATTCATCACCTCCTCCAGGAGACCCTCCGTGGTGCCAGCCCTCGTATCCTCGTGCTTTATGTGTTGAAGCCCTGAGCCCCATCTGATGGCACCAGGAGGCGGCCTTTGGGCAGGGAGCTTTGGGGGTGGTCAGGGTTAGTCACTCACGGGTCTCTGGCTGAACGCCTTAGCCGATGGGATTAGCGTCCTCGTAAGAAGAGGAAGATGCACAGAGCGCCCTCTCTGCCACATGAGGACACAGAGAGGGTGGCCATCTGCAACCAGGAAGCGGGTTCTTGCCAGACATGGAATCTACGGGAACCTTGGTCTTGGACTTTCAGACTCCAGAATTGTGAGAAACAGGTGGTGTTCAAGCCCCCAGGATAGAGTATTTTGTTATGGCAGCCCACTGACCCACATAGTGCCATGCACACACACACACACACACACACACACATATATACTAGAGGCCTGGTGCATGAAATTCTTGCACGATGGATGGGGGGAGGTATCCCTCAGCCTGGCCTGCACCCTCTTGCAATCCAGGACCCCTCAGGAGATGTCTGACTGCTGGTTTAGGCCTGATCCTATCCTGGCTCTTAACCTCTTGCCTGCCTGCCTGATCGCCCCTAACTACTCGCCTGCCTGCCTGATCACCCTTAACCACTCTGCCTGCCTGATCACCCCTAACCGCTCACCTGCCTGCCTGATCGCCCCTAACCGCCTCTGCTTCATCCAGAAGGACGTCCAGAATGACGCCTGGAAAGTCGTTTGGCTGTCTGGTCTAATTAGCATATTATGCTTTTATTATTATAGATGGGCTTAATGTATATTTTTGAATAAAAATAGTTTGACTGAATCTTTGGAATAAGTTAATAAATAAATAAAAGCATTCAAAGGTCATCAAGTTCATCCTACTCTTAAATTTAATTTATAATTAAAATATATATACATATATATTTTTTAACTGATGCAAGCGTAAGAAATCACACAGGGACCGTTCGTGTGTTTTGCCTGGGGGTTGAACCCACAGTGCCCACTCCTATAGCCTCGTCTCTTCCTCCCAACCTGAGTTCTGGGGTCCCTCTGGGTCAGAAGCCGGTGGCTGTCCCTGGAACATCTCCGCCAGCAGGCTGGCACATGCCCTCCGCAGAGCCCAGCCCGTCTCCACCTTCCCTCAGGGAGGTGATTTATTCAGACCCCCGAGTGTGGGTCTGCCCTGCTGGAGTTCCGAGAAACCTGCTCAAGATTCTGACTTCATCCCTTCTTAATTTTTTCCTCTGTGAAGCCTGGAATTCAGGGATACTTATCTCGCTGGGTGTGTGAAAGCTTCAATAAAATAAGCTTTATCTGTTGGAAGCTGTCAACTGATAAAAAAGAAAAGAATTAGGCGTGCTCCTGTTGGAGGAACTCTGCACAGAGGCAGCTTTCTGCCCTGGGCTCAGCCCTTTCCGCAGACACAGCCTGTGCCGTCTGAGAGCCGCCCTGGGACGCCTTTCTCTGCCCCAAACCCGTCTAGACAGAGAAATTGCAGGCGGCAGCGTGAGGAGGAGGTGTTTGTCATGTTGGGGGGCTGAGTGAAGATTCATGGCAGAGTGGCCTGGGGACCAGCAGGTCCCGCCCTTCCTGGAGCTCTTCCCCGAATGGGGCTCAGGTGGCAGGGCCTCCTGCCCTCAGGGACCTCCTCACCCTTTCCAGGGCGGCCCTTCCGGGTGCGGGTGCGGGTGCGGGTGCGGGTGCGGGGCCAAGGGGCTGGTGGCCAGGGAGCTGCGGCTGCTCAGTGGGGACTTCCTGGGAAGGGAAATGCTCCAACCCTACCTCCCCCCCCCCCCCCCCCCCCCCCCCCGAGAGAGCGCCCTGCTGAGAAGACCTCTCTCAGCCAGGAAATCCTGTCAGCTCAGCTTCCAGGACCTACGCAGGTCACACCACACCTGCCCAGACCGAGGCAGTGCCCCACTCCCAGTCTCCCCGCCCTGTGCCCACCCCACTAAGCTCCCAGCCTTAGGGCAGCGCCTGTCATGTCTCTTCAAAACCCGGTAATGCTTGCATTTTTGTTTCGGTCTGTGATCCGTTTTGAGTTGGTTTTTGTGAAATGTGTCAGGTCTGTGGTTAGGTTGAGGTTTTGGCAAATGATAAAGATGATGATGACGATGATGATATGACAATGATGGTGACAGCTGCAGCAGATGCTGGCAGGGGAACCTCATTGCGTCAGCTTCCTGCTCTCCTCTGCCTCAGGGCTTCTCTGACCACAGGAGGGTGACCCGGGGGAAGGTGGGGCCAGGGAACAGACATGGCCAAGGTCACAAAGCAAATCAGAGCCCAGCCAGGACCAGAGCAGCCTGCCCAGTCCTGCGGAATCAGGAGTGTGCAATTGGTAACTGTCTCATTCACTCATCCATCCTTCATTCGCAGTGTGTGTGTGTGTGTGTATGTGTGTGTGCGTGTTCCTACTCACAGGTCAGGCACACGAGTACCCACCACGGTCCTTGCTGTCGTGGGGTTTGTGTCATGGGAGACAAACAGGCAGGGACAATACGGGGTCAGTGATGTGATGAGGGAAGTTCCGGACACTGGGGGCTGGGACAGGGGCTCTGTGACCTGCCTGCACAGGTAGGAAGGACGCTCCCAGGCCCTGCGAGCTGAGGAGTCTGGGCAGTGTTAGGGGGATGCCCCGGGCACCCTGCAGTGGGCTTGTGGGGGCAGAGGGAGGGGGAGGGCGCCCTCTTCTCTTCTCGGCTCTGCTGGGACTTGCTTTCTGACCTTGACCACATTCCTCTCTCCCTTGGCCTCAGTGTCCCCAGCAATGAAGTGCAAGTAGGACCAGAGGTGCCTCTTGACATCTGTCCCTGGTGGGGAGGGGGCAATTCTTGTCCTGGGAATAGCCTTCTGCCGGCCGGCTGCACCCAGCATCTTTGGGGGAGGGCTTTGACCAAATGGTCCCAGGATGGGCTGAGGCTGCGGGGCAGATGGACTAGCGTCTCGCCTGGTCCCCCCAGGCCCTCTGTGACAGCTGGCGACAACCTTTTGGGGGGCCACCTTGGTGCTTTGTCAGGCAGCTGGTAGGCTTTCAGATCCCGGTCCCACAGCCCATGAAAAGACGCACGTCCTCAGGCTGGGAGCCCCACCGCCCACTGCAGAGACACCGCGCGTTTGAATGTAGGAATGAGGTCGAGGGGCGGCGTGTAAATGCAGTCTCTGTTTGCCGCTGGGCCAGCCGGCCTCCTGCCTCGTGCGGAGACACAGAGCACAGAGCTGACATGGCTCTGAGGGTGCTGCAGCCTGAGCTGAGGCCTGGCAGAGCCGGGGCTGCGTGCTCCCTGGAGCGCTTGGCCCCGGAACTTGTCTGAAATCGGGGACGATAAAAAGGAAACATACTGTTTCCAAGCCCCTTAACCCTAATCTTTGCGATACCGCCGCCGACGGGAGGAAGTGTCCGCTTCTGGGAGGCCGCTGGCTGTCCTTTCTCCCCCACATGTGCCCACCAGGGTGGGGTTGAACACCTGGTGAATTTAGAGTGAGTCGGGGACCAGCGTGGTCAGAGGAAAACCGACTGTCCCAGCTCGCTTAGCTTGGCCATCACACATCTCAACCAAGCTCCTACATTGAGCAGAATGCCACCAAATTGTTTATAAAAAGAAAAATAATCCCTAAAAATGGGATATAGCTGCAATACTATCAACAATAAAAAATATATTAAAAAAAACAACACAAAAACAAGCAAACAAAATCCCTATTGTGGGGAATGAGTGACCAGCCTATTTCTCCTCATAGGCTGACCCCACGCTGGAAGACAAAACCAGAACCATGACAAGGGAAGTGTCTTCTTTGTGGATGGGAATACTTCCCAGCACTGGCCGAGGACATCCTAATGATGTTCCATTCAATACTAGTACATACTGGCCAATGAGTCTTAAAAGTTTACACACTTTATCATGTTTACTCATTTCAACCACAGGACCTTTGCTTGTGACAAGATCAAACCCTCCCATCACAGGCCCTTGTCTTTGTAGAATTTATCACAATCATCTATACTAATAAAAGGGTAATATGCTAATTAGGCCGGACATCTTCCGGACATCCTTCTGGACAAAGCCACAGTGGCGGGGCCCAAGGCAGAGTCGGTTTGGCTGCCAGGGGAGGGCAGTTAGGGGAGATCAGCACAGCAGGCAGAGGCAGTTAGGGGAGATCAGGCCAGCAGGGGAGGGCAGCTAGGGGGCAATCAGGCCAGCAGGGGAGGGCAGTTAGGGGGTGATCAGGCTGGCAGGGGAGGACAGTTAGGGGGCAATCAGACTGGCAGGCAGAGGCGGTTAGGGGAGATCAGGCAGGCAGGCAGGCAGGCAGGCAAGCGGTTAGGAGCCAGCGGTCCCAGATTGCAAGAGGGATGTCTGACTGCCAATTTAGGCCCCATCCCGTGTTGAGGGACCCTTCATGAATTTCATGCACCGGGCCTCTAGTCCTATATAATACCCTATATAATAAAAGGGTAATATGCAAATAGACCAAACGGCAGAACAACCGAACAACCAATCAAAGTGTAATATGCTAATGGTATGCTAAGACTGCTCAACTGCTTGCTATGACAATGCACTGACCATCAGGGGGCAGACAGTCAACTGGTTGACCAGTTGCTATGATGTGCACTGACCACCAGAGGGCAGATGCTCTGATCGGTAGGTTAGCTTGCTGTTGGGGTCTGGCTGATCAGAACTAAGTGAGATGGGCCGGACATGCCCTGGAGCCCTCCCATGGTCCTTCCCTGGCCCAGTTGTGCACCAGTGGGGTTCCTCAGCCTGGCCTGCACCCTCTCGCAATCTGGGACCCTTTGGGGGATGTCTGGGATCCGGTTTCAGCCCAATCCCGCAGGCCACTCCCCTTTGGAGGGCACCAGACACAGGGCTCATGGCTGGTGAGCGCTGCTGCTGCAGCGTGAACCTCTCCTGATCAGGACTGATTGGGCGCGAGCCCACAGCAGGCACAGTGGGGCCGGGATGAGTGGGAGTGGCAGGTAGGAGCTGCAGGTGCGTTGGACTTCGGGTTTTGGCCTGATCCCTGCAGGTCACCCAGAGGGCCTCTAGTACTTTTATATTTACACATTTGCGATGTGATTCATGTCTGCCTCCTCTCCAGACTGTGCCACTCATGAGGGTGAGGTCTCGTGGGTCTTATTCAACGCTGTGTCATCAGGCCCAGCCCGGAGTAGGTGCTTGGTAACTGTTGAAAGAGTGCACAAGAACCCGGGTAAGGTGGGCTCTGTTCTTACCATGCTTTTACAGATGAGGAAACCGAGACTCAGAACCGAAGTGGCACATTCAACGTGCACAGCTGGTAGATGGCAGAGCGGATCCATGCCCTGCTGCTGGGCCTGTGTGCGTCTCTGCGTCGGCCCTCTGTGCTCTGACTCCATAGCGCAGAATGCAGCCCCAAGGCGTCTCAGGGCTCATGCCCTCACTTCAGCTCTCATCTCCTGACAGTCGAGTGGCCTGCAGGCCTGTCTCACAGATGACAAGATGGAGGAGGGATTTGAACCCAGACACTCAGACTCCAAAGTTGTTGGGCTCCTCACATGGTGCAGTTTCACCACCCACCCCATTCCTGGAGGCCTTACCCTGGGTGGGACACTCCTTATGCCCTGCCTTGCTGCACTGTCACTACCACACCATGAGTTCACACCAATTCCCAGTGCCCGCGGTACCAGGCCCTGCTCATGTCATGTTGGGCACACTCGGGTGGTCCATCAAGGCTTTATGGAACCCAACACCTTCTCACTAGATTGCAGGATTTTTCTCTTCACTCTCCACCCCATCTTCAACGAAGAGCTTTGTTAAATGGCAAAGGGGCACCTTGTCTTGAGAAAGTCTTGCTGAGAAATCACGTTCTTTGTTAAACCTGAAGGGTTTATTTCACATGTAAAGTAAAATATCAAAGTTGTCATTCTAGAAAGTTATCAGGCGGGAAGCAGGTGGGGGAAAGCAATGGCTTTCAAAGATGTCGGGAAAGCCTGAGGCACAAGGCGATGAGTTGTAGTGGGTAAGAGTGGGGGCTCCAGAGTCCAGCTTGGCTGCTCACCAGCTGTGTGACTTTGGGCAAGTGGCTTGCCCTCTCTGTGCTTCAGTCTCCTCATCCATGAAATAGAAATAATGATAGTATCTGCCTCATAGGGTTGTTATGAAGACTAAACCAGTAAAAGCATGTAAAGTGCTTATGTGCAGAAGAAACAATGTATGTTAACTATTCCTTTTGGTACCAGCGTCGTCATCACCAGCAGCAGCACCAGCATTGTCAGAGCTCCTTAAGGCACGGGGACACGGCCTTTACATGATCCGTGGAGTCAGGAGCACGTGGTTGCTGGTTACAAACACAGAAAATTGTAGTGGCTTAAGATCAAACTGTGTTTCTCTGTATTTCTCTGTCTGGTCTGAACCAGGTGTTTTCTGGTGTTTTTTGTTTTGGTGTTTTTTGTCTGTTTGTTTTGCTCCTCCATGTTTTGCCTGTGGCTTCCACTCTCCTTTGCCTCATGATCCAAAACGGCTGCTGGAGCTCCAGACAACACCTCTGCATTCCAGGCAGGAAGAGGGGACTGGGAGTGTAACCGCTGCCCTGACTCTCACTCCCCTGAACTTGCCACGGCAGGGCGTCCTCCTGTCAGAGAAGGTTTGCTCTGGCTCGCGCAGGGGCAGGGCGAGCTGGAAGTGCCCTGAGGGCAGGCAGCCTTCAGTGTGGACCAGAGTTGGTGGATAAATACCCACCTCCTCACCCCCTGGTGGGGTAACTCGGAGAGGTGTGTTCTGTGTCATCTCCCCCAGGTCCCAGCAAGATTGAGCTCATGTTGCCCATAGTGTAACCTGTTCGTCAATGTGCTCTGTGCTGGCGTCCTTTCTCTCTCAGACTCACCTTCCCACTGCATGACCTTGAAAAAATCCATTTGCACTTGTGAGGAAACCCAGTCAAAGAGAGGGAGGGGATCCCAAGGGGCACCTGGCTGTCCACCCGCCTCCGAAGGAGCCCCCTCCACAGTTCCACCCTCATCTCAGTGCCCAGCTGCAAGGACAGCTGGGAAATGCCACCCGTTAGCCAGGGTCCCTTGTCAGGAAGGCGACAGGAGCGCGGCTGTGGGAAGGCAGCCAGCACTGCCGCTGTGAACGGAGGAATAATTACAGAGTTTCCGCCTTCAGCTGGGACCAGATCTGACAAGGAAGTGCCAGGTCCCTTGGCCCCTTGCAGCTTCCTGGGAAATGTATTCATTTATTCCACTCCCGGTGCTGACTGAGCACCCACTGCGCGCTCAGCTCTGGGATGCCTCGGGAACAAGACCTGCTTCTCACTCTCGCGGCTCCTGTTGGGAGCCTAGAGGAGGCAGCGGTGCTGGAGGCTGGAACGGGCCAGTGGTGGGAGACGAGGCTGGCAGGGCCTTCCCTGGGCGGGACATGGCCCGTCTGTCAGGGGAGGCTGGGTTATTCTGCAGCAACAAAGAACGCAGCTCTCAAGGGCTCAGAGCCATGTGTCGGTTGGCAGGGAGCTGCCATCTTGAACGTGGTGGTCATTGTGCCCGTGCAGGTGGTCTGGAAGTAGAGCCGTGGCCACCATGCACTGGGATCATTCCGTGCATTTCCTTCCAGGCGTCTTTCTCTGAGTTTGCATGCGTGATAGGTGCCCCGGGAACATACGCTGCACCCTACTATGAAGCTCATCCTGCAACTCTTCTCGTTGTCCCTGAAAAAGTATCACAGAGCCTCTGTGTCGGGGTGTGTAACTGTTTCGTGCTTCTAAGGCCCCATGGTTTATTCTGCCAGCCCCCATGGGGGCCTCTGAAGGTGTGAGTTTTTGCTGTGACTAACAGCCCACGATGGGTGTTCTCACCTGTGCTCATTGTCATTTGAGATTTTCAGACACTGAGAATCCATCCTCCAAGGTGACTGTGTCCACAGATGCTCCCACCGGCGGCGTAAGGCGAGTCCCCACATACCGGCCACAAGCGACATCACACCATTTGCATGTGTTTTTACGGTGACGGGAGATCCCCTTTTGATTTTTTAAATTATAAAAAGTTACCTGCAAAGCATGGAGAGGTATGCGTGGAGCACAAGCCATTTCTCCTTTTCTCCTTTCACACCCCGTTCCAGAGGGAACACTGAGAAAAGCGAGCCTTCCAGACTTCTCTTTATGCATTTACACAATAGGCACTCATATATGTGTATATATATTAACGCATAAATGTGACCACTATTTTATTTTGCTCTGAAGCTTGCTCTGCCGCCTCCTCCCCCCCCCCCGCCCTCCCCCCTACATTTTTCCCATCTCTTATCACACTCGCTTGTATGAATAAGAAAACCTCTGCTGGCAGCTTGGGCTTTCTTTCCCCTGTGCTCTGTCTTCTCACACATGCCTGGGTGGAGGGGGGGGAAGCAGGGGAAGTGGATTCCGGGCTTGTGTTTTCTCTTCCCTTCCTGAGTCCGGAGTTGCGTGGGGCGAGGGGCCCCGTGTGGAGGGGGAAGGGCGGCGGCGGCTGCAGAGTCCCCGGGGAGAGGATGGGGGGGGGGGGGTGCTGTGAGGAGCCGGTGTAGGCAGACAAGAGCCCTCTAGATTCCAATGGGGACTCAAAGCTCTCCGGTGGCGGGATTCAGCAAAATGCTATTAAGGATGAATTTTTTATTGTTCTGTCCTGCAGGCAACTTGGGAAAATGCTGTCATTTCAGCATAAATGAGTCCCTCTGTCTTATTTTATTTTTAAGTGATGCTTTCAGCACTAGTTCTGACTCTGGAACAGGGAGACATCCCTGCGGCCCCACAGCAGGGGCGCTGGGAGCAGAGGTGGGAGACTGGCCTCCAGGTGGGCAGGGGCACGTGGCTGCCTCCCCTCCCCGCCTCCACTCCTCACCCCACCGAGGGCTAGAGGAGGGAATTGGAGCAGTCCTCTGTGTAACTGCCCAAGGAAAATCAAATAACCTGGATGACAAACCAGCCCCGCAACCATGCATGCCGGCTTCGCGTTCATGCCCGGATTTATTTGCTTACTGACCAGCTCCTATGTGGTGCTTCTTATATGCCACGCACTGTCCCTAGTGCCTTAGACCGTCATTTACTTACTTTTACAACCACATGGGGTGATGCTTGGCTACCCGGCTGGGTGTAGGGATGGTGCGTGGATATCCATGAAGTTGGTCCGTGGTGTGAGTGCCCAGCCCAGCTTCTGTCATCCCAGGACCCCCATGGCCTCACCTGCTCCCTGGCCAAAGGCTTTCCCTAGCGAGGGAGCATTCTGTCCCCAAGGCCATAAACCATCAGCTACCTGTGTTGTTGTCACATCTTTGTACCCCACCCCTCCCCCACCCCGCCCCCCATGATGGTCCAGCTTTAGCACAGCCACATCTTGCCCTTAGTGTTAGGGCCACAGCTGCTTCGGGCCCCATGCATGCCTGGAGTGGACTCTTAGACGCTCTGGTTTCTCCAGTAGCCACCCCAAAGGGCAGAGCAATGCACCCTAAGAGGATGGGGAGCCGTCAACACGCAGCAGGGTAGAAGTTTGGCCGAGGCGGGGAAGGAGCCAGGAGGTGAGTCACTGGCCGCCTTTCTCAGCAGACTGTCCAGGAGTCAAAGACCCCTCTGGCCTCGGTGGACATCCTGCCTGACCCCGCGGCCAGCTGTGTCTTCCGGACCAGCTGTGGCCTCCCCGCCCCCCGCTGCCCTGGGACGACACTGCTCAGGGGAGCGGCGTGTGGAGCTCGGCCTCCAGCCTCGCTTTCTGGAGCATCCGCTCAGCCAGAGAGAAGGACCCTGCATGCAGCAGCCGCCACGCCCGTGGCACGCTCGCGCCGGGGCCTGCCACGCTGCAGGCACATAGCTCCTCTCGGCCTCTCGGCCTCTGTGTGGATGAAGAGGCTGTGGCCCCACGGTCGCCACCGGCTGTGGAGGAACCCGGCTGTGAGCTGTACAACCAGCCCCACTTAGTGACGCCTCATGTCGGTTCCATTGTTCAAATGCCAAAGGATCCAGGCATGAGAACACCTTCCCTGCCCCCAGCCTCCCAGCCCGTCGTCGGAGCCAATCAGGCACATTTCCTCTCGTCCCCGCTTCTGAGGGCTTACGGGGCTCAGGTTGTGTTTCTGATGCTCTGCCCGAAGCCCGGGCCCCACACCACAGGCAGGCGGGCGATTCCTCCGGAGATGAACCACGAGGCAGAGTGGAGAGCGAGCGTGGACAGGGCTCCCTGCTTGAGCGGGGTCTTCCACGTCCCCAGGTGCAGCTCTCCAAGGCCCACTCAGCCCAGACGAGAAAGGTCAGACCTGGAGGCTTAGCTGCTGGAAGGGCCTGTGGGTTCCCGGGCTGAGCGATTCTGCTTCTGGGGACTCGCCTTTGTTACCAAGGCCGGGTTCGCACAGCGCCGCGAGCTGGGTGGCTCGGGCTGGCTGACAGAAAACTCAACCCACCTGACTTTAGTGATTGAGGAGAGTCCGTGGGACCTGCTGGGACCGCACAGCACGGCCAGGCGGGGCCTCCGCGCCCTCTGCGCCCAGGGCGGGGCGTCCTCCTCAGACCGCCCACCTCTGGTTTAAGACGACAGGCAGCGTGCCTTGCTGCTGCCGGCTTCAGGTTTGACATCAGTAGGAAAGAGAAAGTTCATTCCCCAGAGCTCAAGCCATGGTCCCAGGACTGAGCCCTGCTGGCATCAGTCTGGGGCTGGGGCCCATCAGGGTGGCAGTGCCTGTGGCCAGACCAGACCAGCTGGCCGCTTGGCTAACTGGTCAGGGCTCGTCTCGAAAGAGGGCATGGGTCATGTTCATCTAGGGTGGCCTGGGTCAGCAAATTAAAATGCAGGGTCCTGCCCTGGCCGGTGTTGCTCAGTGGATAGAGCATTGGCCTGCGGAATGAAGGGTCTCGGGTTCGATTCCGGTCAAGGGCATGCGCCTCAGTTGCAGTCTCAGTGTGTCTCTCTCACATCGGTGTTTCTCTCTCTCTGTCTCTCCCTTCCACACTCTCTAAAAATCAATGGAAAAATACCCTCGGGTGAGGATTAACAAACATAATACATAAATACATACATAAATAAGTAAAGCAGGGTCTTCAGTTCGACTTGAATTTCGGATAAATAATTAAAGGTTTTCAGTGTAAGACTTTTAGTATGTCCCCCATAAATTAAAAAATATATATATAATACAGATTATGCTATACATGTAATACTGTGTATCATAATATATATTTACATGTGTATTGAGAGTGTACATAAATGGAAATATATACCTAAGTCTATTTAAACTATTGCTTATCTGACATTCATTTGTGGATATCCGTATTTTGCTGGGCAGCCTGGGGACTTAGAGGTCCAGGGAGGCTGGGACTCAGGGACGCAGGTGGCAGCTTGTCCACTGTCACACATGAAGGAAGTTCCCCCTTGCACGTGGCGAGATTTACAGCAGAAGGTGGGCAAAGGGGTGCTGTCCACACAGGGGTGAGATGTCACTCATCTGTGGATCGATTGTTCTAACTGCAGATGACAGGGAGCTTTGGCGGCAAGAGCCTCAGCTGCTGGAGTCGCCGTGACTAAGCTGAGCTTCCTGGAGGGGCGAGGGCCCCCACGCTGCCCCCATCTGAGCAGCAGCCGGCCTGGCAGCAGGCTCTCCATCCACGGCTCCTGCTCTCGGGATCGTCTGGACTGCCCCATGGGCACCTGCGCTGGCCTGGAACTGGTCACCTGTGATGAGGTGGGACCTGAGGCAGCTCCGGAATGTCATCACTAAGTTTTAGCTTGACAACTGGCCTGCAGACGAGGTGTCAGCATGGGGACTATTCGTAGCAGCCTCCACCCTGGGCTGCTCTGCCATGCGAGTGGGACTCAATTTTGATTAATGACCAGATGGATTGAGACAAGCAGACTTTTAGACTGAACTATGCCAAACAGCCCTAGAGACGATATTCGCTCTTCAATCATTCATTTAGTTGTTTGATGGATATTTTTTGAGCAGTAACAATGCACCAGGCAGTGTCGTAGACACTATAGAGACATGACACAGATGCAGTCCCAGTTCACACACAACTTACACGGCATGTAGCTGAATGATTGAACATTCCAAAACACCTACTGGGTGCAGGCAGTGTTCCAGACATTGGAGAGAAAGCTGGGAACAAGGTAGACCCATTTCTATTCCTGACAGAGCTTATAGTCTATGCAGTTGTTTGAACAATGGGTCATTGATAAAGAGCCTACTGTGTGTCAGGCAGCATTCTATGCCCTGGGAGAAAGCTGGGAATAAGATAGACTCACTAAACTCACAATCTATTCAGTCATTCACCTGAATACTCTTTGATAAAGCACCTACTGGGAGCCTCTGAGGAAGGAACTGGGCTTCTGCTATGGAGGGAGGGTCCAGGGAGCCCTGGCCTGGGGAGCATGGACACAGGCACCCTGATTGTGGGTAGGGAGGGGTTTAGGGCGAGGAGCATCTTTCTGTGCCTGCCTAGCATTCTTTCCTGAACTCTGGACAAGGTCAGGCACAAGGAAGGGGTGGAGGAAATGCCTGCACATGAGGTTGGCAAGTCCCTTAGGTTCCTGGAGGCTCAGTTTCCCCATCTGCTAAATGGGCTAATTGTCACCTTTAGATTTCAAAGTTCTGTTGTGGGCATGTGCTTGCCTGTGCCGAGTATTCTACAAATCCTTGTTATTTTTACGCGGTTGTATTAGTTTCACAGGGTTGTTGTAACAAAATAGCACAGTGGAGTGGCTTAACACCGGAAGTTTCCTCTCTCCTTGGTCTGAAGCTGGAAGTCTGGAGTGAGGGTGTGCGCAGGCCAGGCTCCCTCTGAGAGTTCTTCCTGTCGCCTGTGTTTACTGGCATTCTGTCCCGTGTTGGCTTTTAGGCACATCCTGCCCATCCCTGTGTCTGTCTTCTGTGGCGTCTCCCCTCTGTGTGTTTCTCCTCTGTCTTTACGGACTGAATGAGTCCCCTCAGTTCATGTGTTGAAAGCCTAACCGGCATATGATGGCATTTGGAGGTGAGACTTTGGGAGGTGAGCTCATGAGGGCGGAGCCCCCTGGCGGGATTAAGGCCGCTGTCTACTAGCCAGGAAGTGAGCTCCCATCAGAACCCGCCTGATCTCGGGCTTCCAGCCTCCAGAGCTGGGACGGATAAATATCTGTGGCTTAAACTGCCCCAACTTCGGTCTTTGTTCTGCAGCCCGAGCTGATGGTAAAGGTCAATGTCTGTCTCTCTTCTTCTGAGGACACCAGCCACACAGGGACAGGGACAGCCCTACTCCAGTGTGCCTCACCGAACTCCACACTCTAGTGCCAAACAAGATCACATTTTGAGGCTCCAGGTGGACATGTATTTTTGGGGGGACACTATTCAACCCAGTACACTGGCTGTCTTGCTTATTGCTTCATCTAGTCCTATAATAACCCAGTGAGGTCAGCCCATTTCTCAGATGAGGAAACTGAGGCTCAGGGGGCCCAAACAGCTTCCAAGTGGCAAACACAGGACGTGCACCCAGACCCTTAGACACCGGGACACGATGGAGAAGGCAGAGAGTGTGCGGGTCCCGAAATTCACGTCGCCTCTCCAGCTCTGCAACCAACATCATCAACAAAAAAGAAAACAACAAAAAAACAAAAACAAAAGAGGAAAACAGAAAGAAAACTCAACTTGACTCTGTTTACAACCCTGGGGCCTCTCCTGGGAGTCGAGGAGGAAATGTTCATGTCTTAGGCAGGCAGGCCCTGCTTCTTGTCTAGACACGGAGAAGCGGTCGGAGGCAGACTTCTTCCCGACGCTCAGCTGAGGCCACGCCGCGCTGCGTCCCCAGAGGAGGGTGTCGTGTGCTTTGCCTCTGGAAACAGACAGCGCAGAGGCCCCAGCGCCGCGGAGGGCTAGGCAGCAGCGCTCCGTCACGTTGCAGGGGGACCCGAGAGAGGCTGGCTGGCGTGCGTCTTCTCGCAGGCGGCTGAGCTGCTTACAAATCAATGAGAGCGGGTGATTGCACGAGGGGCTTATCATACTCGAGGCTGGCACCGCTGTGAGAACGAGGCGGCTGTGCAAGAGGATCATTAAACCTGTAATTAGCTTTCAGAAACACTGGGCCGGGAGGGGGAAGGGAGGGATGGGGTCGGCTTGGCGGTTCGTGTTGTTTTGCCTGTTTCTCTCTCATTTGCCACCTGGGGAGCTAAGCAGGCGGGGGTCCTGGGCTGTGGAAGCCAGAACGGGGGGAACCAGGCCCAGCCTCCTCTAAGCCGTGCGCCCTCAGCCGCCGCTTCCCCTCTGTGTCAGCTTCCTCCTTCATAAGTGGGCTCCGGCGCCAGGGGCTCGCTGAGTGGGTAGAATTGGTCTCTTCGACCTTAAAGTTTGCACAGGACCCAGACTGGAGGTCGGTGGGCGAGGCCGGGAGGCAGCTGTGGCCGTTAAGGAGCGCCCATCATGTGGTCAGCACCAAGCAGTTCTCTCGCCTGCAGATGGGGAAATTGAGGCTCAGAGCCAGGTGGGGACCAGAGTTGCCCGGAGGCTCTCCCAGAAATCTGACTCCCCAAACCTTCCCGGCACCGACTGCCTGGGCCGATGCTGCCGGAACCTGGTGGCGTCACTGAGCCGCCAGGGCGGAGTAGAGCAGAGCAGCAGACCCTACACTTCCCCCGAAACCTCCATGGCAGAGAGCCCAGGGAGCCGCTGTGGTGGGCCAGGTGCCATTACCTGTTCAGGCTGCTGTGGGCTTTTCCTTCTCTCTGGTGCCCACACCTGGAGTGGTGTCCTGCCTTGTCTGAGCAGTGGTGGCAGAAGGGGCATCAGAATGTCAGGGTCACGTGCCAGGCCCGGCGTTGAGTCATTCCTTTATTTTACACCAGGGGCCCAGGGCACGAATTCGTGCACTTTGAATGGAATTGTGAGCTGCAAGGCTGCGGTGGGCACAGGGGTGGGTCTTGGCCCATCCTCCATGCCCCTGCTGGGCCCCTCCTGCCAAGGCCCCTGGTCCCCTCTCTGCTGGCAGCCCTGCTCCTATTGCCACCACTCCCAGGCACTGACGGCGCGGGCCCCACTTGCTCACACCTGCTGATGGCACAAAGCGATTGGGGCTGGCACCAGCAGCGGGTGCGAGTGGGGCAGGTGCCATCAGTGGGTGCGAGGAGTGGCTGCTACCCCGATCGCCCCTCAGGAGCAGGGGGAGGTGGAGAAGCCCTCAGGGGCGATCAGGGCCGGCAGCCGCAGCTCACACCCTCTGACAGCACAGAGTGATCGGCACCAGCGTCAGGTGCCGGCAGTGGGTGCGAGCAGCGGCTCCAACGCCAGCTGCAGGTGTGAGCGGACCGGTGCGAGCAGCGGGTGCAAGCCCCCGCGGGACCACAGCACTCAGGAGCAAAGAATTTCCAGTAACCACCAGAGGCTCGCCCTGATGATAGCGACAGGCGCCCCACCTTGGTCTGGCGCCCCCACTCACCTGCTCCACCATTCCGCTGTGGCCAACGCCCGCCATGTTCTGCACACACCCCCTGGTGGTCAACGTACATCATAGCGACCAGTGTTCGGTTGTTCAGTTGTTTGGTTGTTTGGTTGTTCCGCTGTTCAGTCTATTTGCATATCAGCCTTTTATTATATAGGATTATTTGTTGCCCAAACCATGTGCCGCCTTTCTTCCAACATAACTGTGAGCACCTCCAAAATGCTGGCCAAGCACCACCCACTCTGTTGGGGCTGGGGGTGCCCCACCGCTGCCAGGCACTTACTGTTAGCTCTGTGCTCAGGACCTCTGAGCCCGATCCTCGGAGGGAGCAGTGCCATGGTCCCATTTCACAGGCGGTGAGAGTGAGGACTGGTGAGGCGAGGGTGGATGGCAGAATAACGGTCCCCCACGGTGACCTCTGAACCCAGGGACACGTCATGTCTCGGGGCAAAGGGAGATGAGAGCTGCCGGTGGCATGAAAGTCACTAATCAGCCGACCTGAGCCGGGGAGAGGATCCTGTCGTGTCAGGCGCCCGTGGAGCACAGGGTGGTCACCGGTGAAAGAGGTGCAGGACAGCCACCGTGTCAGCGATGCGACGTGAGGCAGACTTGCGGCCATTGCTGGCTTTGATCCACCCAGACCAGGGATGCGGGAAAAGGCAAAGACATGGATCCCCCCAGAGCTTCCAGAAGGAATGCACCTGCTGACACCTGGGCTTTAGCCCCCTGACACCCATTTTGGGCTTCTGACCTTTGGAACTTTAAGAAAATAAATTGTGCTGCTTACGTGTGCGGACATTTGTCATGGCAGTCACAGCCACGGGTACGGCTGCTCATCCTCGGGCACACTCGCAGCGGATGGTTGGCGGATTCACAGGCTCAGTGACTGGGTTGGGGGTGGGCACATGACGAAGGATGGCAAGTCTGAAGCCCTCCTGGGAGTCCCGTCGGAACAAACGGGAAAGGACAGCTGTCCTGCTCTCCGGGAGGCCAAGGGGGAGGTGAGTCTGGAGGCGCCCCCGCTAGGTAAACGTCTGTCTGAATGACAGAAGCTGGGGTGACAGGACAACAAGAGGGTGACATTGCCGGAGGCCCTGGGTCCCACCATGCCTGACCACCAACGGCTTTCCATTCCAGGAAACGGTAAACGTTGGCTCGGCAGGGGACCAAGTTCATAGTTTCTCCTGTGCAAATGCCCCCTTCCCGGTTCTCAGAGACGAGCTGAAATCAGACGCGGAGGCTAGAATCACATGCTTCACAGTGGCCCAGGCCCGGGCAGCCTCTTTCCTTTGCTTTATGCTTGTCACACGGAGGCACTGAGGGGGAGGGTGACCTACCCAAGGCCACAGAGCACTGAGAGACCGTTGAGACTCAAATCTGGGTCTCCCCCCTGCCCCGAGCCTCCCTTTGTCCCTGTAGTTCCACAGGAAAGGGCTCAGGTGCGTGATGTCGGGCGCTTTTCCCGTTGACGGGACTCACCAAGAGCCGGGCCTGTCCAGCCTCGGGTCCGCACACTCATGAGGTGGCTCTCATTCGCTTGTGGGCGAGGCCTGAGAAGCCAGCATCTGGCTGAGCCACTCTCCAGCCCAGGATTCGTCTGGAAGTCTTTGTGGGGCCTGCCCTCTGGTTAGCTGTGGTTGTGCAGTTAGCATTTCCCAGGCGAGGCGTTCTTCCCCGGCCCCGGGCTCTCTGCCCCCTCAGGGCTCTGCGAAGAGAAGAATGTGCCACAGGCAGGTCCCCTGGCTCGCCCGACGGGTATCTGCCCCGCTCAGGGGGACCGACGGCTCCAGTACAGCGCAGTCACAGCCACGCTCTGACCCAGGTGGGTGCTATCAACCGCCAGGTATGTCCAGGGCAGGCTCCTCTGCTTCCTCCCTTTCCTCATCTCCGTCTGCTGTTGTTTCCGTGGGCAGCCCTGCCATGTTCATAGCTGAGGCCCACCCCCGCTTCCTGCGAGCTGGTCCGAGCAGACGCCCAGTCTCTGATCCTGAGCCAGAAACTCACTGAGCACTTGCCACGTGCCAGGACGCTGCAGATCATATTAGTTCAATGGCACCCCATGTGGTTGGTACAACTAGTGTCCCATTTTAGACACTGGAGGTGCAGAGTGGCCACCTTTGGGCAGCACGGCTGGGAAGAGGCACCGGCGGGGACAACAATAGCATGAATCTTTTTGTCCGTCTTACTGTTGAGGTAGCTGAGGCCCAGAATGGTAAACTGACCTGTTCAAAGGCACACAACAAAGGAATGGCCTGTTTTCTGACTCCCAGTTCTTTCTCCCTCCCCTAGGGCTCCACGGGCACCAAGGGCACCAGGCTATGTGTGGCACGTGGATGGACCTTCACCATGGGCCACCATGGGTCCCTTTGGGAACCTGCCATGGCCAAGGTGATTGAAAACCCTCCCTGGTCATGGGAGCCTTGTCCTCCAGTGAGAGGTCCTGTCCAGCCCATGGATCGATCGCAGTGACACCCCCATCCGCCCCAGTCTGAACCCTAGGAACTTCAGTGGCTCCTGGGGGGGAGGGCCAGTGGAGTAGCTCAGCTTGATGCATCGCTCGAAGCTTTAAAACAGGTCCCATTCAAGGCACAGCCTCTCCTTCCCAGAGGGAAGGCTGCTTTCTCAAGTCTTTGAAAGTGAGCAGAGGGGACTTCATTCAACCACAGTTCATTGTGCGTCTATTATAGTCCAGGCATTGCAGTAGGCGATGGGAAGGTGGCATCGAGATAAAACCTGAACAAGGAGGAGGAGGCGGCCACATCCATATTTGAAGACAAGTTCTGAAGGGCTCCAGGCAGAAAGCATGGCATGTGCAAAGGCCCTGAGGTGGGAATGAGCTTGTCTCAAGGAGAAACCAGAAGGTCAGTGAAGTGGGGGAGGGTGGTAGGAGATGAGGTGGAAGAGACAGAGAGAGATGTAACCAATCAATGGCATATTTTTCAACCCAAATACCCAGTTGCCATTGGGCAAGGGCGAGGGCGAAGGGAACTTAGGTGTGTGCATGTCAACTGTGTGCCATCTGCAGCCTTTCACGCCACCCTCGCGGGAAGGGGAAGCGATAGCTCCCATTGTGCCCATTGAACAGGCGAGGAGCCTGGGGCTCAAGGAGGTGGAACTGCCCAAGGAAGCCGTTACTGGCCAGGCTGGTCTCGAGGGGCCTGTGGGCTGAGGAGGCTGGGCTCTTTGTTAAACACAGGAAGCCCGGGGAGGGACTTGCGGCATCTTAGCTTTCCTCCGAGTCACATGGCCACACGTTTTGGAAACTCTGGGAGGCGTCAGCCCCTACAGTCCCGGGAGCCGCTTCCATAGCGGCTCGCTCTGGATTTCCGCCAGCCTCCTCGCTCAGGCCGGGCGGGGATCTGGGAAGACTGCAGCTGCAGGCTTTTCGGAGAGTCTGGAAAGCTGTGCTCGCCAGGAAGGAACTGAAAGCGGGCGCTGTTTGGGCAGCATGGCCAGATCCGCTCCCAACTGGCTAGACGAGGCCTGGCGCCTGCGAGCTCTGGCTCCTGGCCCGGGAGCGCTGCCTGCACGTCGCTGGGGGCTGTCACCCACGAAGCTTCCTCGAGCCGGGCCTGGTGGCATCTGGGGTCTCCGGGGCACTGCTCTGTGCGGGCTCAGGTGCGATGGGACTCAGGACCACCTGTTCAGGAGCTTGTCTCGGTTGGAGGCCAGAGTCTGTCCTTGGGACCGAGGCTGCCAGGGGCAGGACTGATGAAGTCTTTTCTCATGAAGCTCATGACGCAAAGGAGAGCCACACACCACACAGGGAAACAAATGCAAACATACCGCCTGTGAGTGACGAATGACGGGGACTAGGGTGGAGGGAGAAGGAGGGGTCGGAGAAGAACACTGTGAGGAGGTGGCCTTGAGAGACCTGAGTGGGGACAGAAGATCCCGGGAAGGATAGGATGGCAGGGCCTCACGCACCACCTTAGTGCTACCTACCAACTGTGCCCTCCTGGGGGCCCATTTCACAGGCCAGGAAACGGAGGCAAAGAAAACCTAAGCAACTTGCCAAGGTCATAAAGTTGAGGAACAGGACAGGTGAGACTCGAACCCAAGCCCCTCCCTCCAGGGCCTGCACACATAACCACTAGGCTACACTGCCCCTTGCAGATACTGATCCCCACTGTAGCCCGTGGCTCCAAACTGAGGTCCTGTGCACATCCGAAGACCAAAGGAAGGTGGCACTGGGCAGTACAGCCTGACTGATGGACAGCCGTGCCCATCCCCTCCTGGCCCCCCCCCCTGCCAAGGGTCCCCACCAATTCTGGGCACTCTCGATGGGGGCCTTGAGCAGGCTCACTGGACTGCAGTTGCCCACACGTGTGGCCAAGGGATGGATGTTTCCTCTCATGTGTCAGTCCCCGGGGTGGTCCCACTGCACATGGCTCTGAAGCTCCCGGGACACACGACTCCTTCGAGCTCAGCCTGACCAGGCCGGCTAGGTCCGGCTCCCCGCAGTGTCTGTCGCTACACCCCTTTCTGGACACTGTCAGTGTCTGTCCTCTCACTGTGGACGAGTACCAAGAAGGCCCAGGCCATGAGGAGCACTGGGCTGGCGTCACCACATAGCATCGCCCCGACCCCCCAGCGTCTCACCACAGAGTCCCCTCCGCCCGCCTGAGGAGCCACTGGCATGTCTCCCCAATGCCACTGCGGGAACAGCAGTGCCCAGGCTGCGGTTCTTCCCCAGAGGCCTCCCAAGCCCCGTTCCCTGGTCGCCAGGCTGGTTTGTGCTTCTGGGGAGAGGAAGGGGCGAGGCCCGCTGCTCAGCTCTGCGCTGGCCTTTCCGAGGCTAGCAGCACACACTGACGCTGTGGGCCCCGGTGGCCTGTCTCACAGGATCACGCCTGCTTCTGGCCTTTAAGCGGCGGCCCACGGCCCACCCATCCCTACCCCTGAGCCCTAAGCGTTTCTTCCAGCTCTGGCTCACACCACAACCACCGTCTCAGGAACACCCAAAGCCGGCCTGTCTCTGGGCGGCCGAAGCCTGCGCTGGCGGGAGGGGTGGTTCAGGCACTGCCCAGCCCAGCCAGCCCCAAAGGCCCCTTCCTTTGAGCCAGGGGCCAGCAGCAGCCTGCGGCCCGAGAAGAGGAGGATGGAGGGAGGGCTCACGGCAGCCGGTGCAGCAGGAACAGGAGAAGCACAGCATGTTGCCTGAAACTCAGGCAGGAAAAGCACCGACTCGTTTCCTCCCTCCCGCCTTTATTTTTCTTGCCAAAGCAATCGCTAAACTTTTTCCATTTCCAGCCCCCAAAGCTCAGGACATCCTGTATCAGGCGGGGTCTGACTGTGGATCAACTCCAGGCATGCTTTGTTCTGTTAGGCGCTCCATCTCACCAACCAGGTTGGGGTCTCCGCCCTTTGCCCAACTTCACCTCTGCTGTCGGGTGGGTAGAGGGAACCCCCCGAGCATGAGCTCCAGGGGGTTTGGGGCTACCGCTGGTTTGACCTGCTCTTGGTGGCACCGTGGCTGCTTGGTTTGAAGAAGCTAAAGGTCACAAGGTCACTGGGAGACGGTGGGAAAGCTGCAGCGGCCCTTCCATTCGCAGCCCAAGGAGGCCCTTTGTCATCGCGACCTCTCCGGAATCTCCGCCACAAATATGCGACATTAAGATGCAGAGCTATTTGTTAACGTCATCACACTGCAGCCGAAAAACACGGTATTTTTCCCTCCGTGACTTTTCTCTTCCATCACCAAGAAAAGGGAAGCATAAAATCCAGCAGGCATTCCGCCCCCCGGAGCGGCGTCTGCCGGGTGTCCGACGCGTGGCCTCTGCTCAGGTCCAGGGCTCTCTCCGTGCGGGGGCTCCGCCTCATGCAGTGGGAAACCCATTGTGTTTAATCAGGTTGTACTAGGAGGGAACAGCCAGGCCAACGGAGGAACCGCGATGCCTATTCGAGGAACTTACACAAGCGGTATCAGGAAGCTCACTGTTATTGCTGGTGAGAAGAGCAAAAGTCATCTGCGTTCTGTTCAGATGACTGGAGAGGCCCCGAGGACTGTCCCTTCTCTAAGGCGCCGAGTTCTGATTGGGTCCTGGCTCCCTCCGGCCTCTGGGCTGCCTCCTCTCAGAAGGGAGGGAGAAATTCCTTGCACTTCGGTGCCCGGTGTGGGAGCAGACATGTTCATGCCTCATTTCCTCGGGGCACGTGGTTCAAAGACAGCCCGAGGGTCTGAAGCCCGGGGTAAGGGAAGCCACTCATCACGCTGCCTGTCTCTGTGGGCCACGGCTTAGGGCCTGCGAGAAAGTAACTGAAAGATGCCAGCTGGGACATAACCGCACAGTCCAAGTTCAAGGTTAACTCACTTCCTGACAGTCGGGAAAGCTGCCAGGCCGGGGGAAGAAACCGACCGTCTCCAGCCTGAATGTACGTGAACCTGCCTCGTCCGCACAGACGTGCACAGGGTTTCTCAGATAACCACCCGCTTCTCTGAGAACAAGGACTCCTCTTCAGCCATTAGACCAATTTCTGGACCAAGGACCCTAAGAGAAGACCCTCACCTCACCTCCTCTGTGTCTTTTTTCCCCGACAGTAAAATGAGGGGTAAGAGAATGTAACAGAGTATTAGTTCACTTGTCATTCCTCAAATGTTTATTTCCAAGCACCGGAGAGAAAAATAAAGGAATAAGACATGTCCCTGTCCTCCAGGAGCAAGGGCCTGCGGGAGCAGAGCCTGAGGCCAGGATGGGGGACTGAAGGTGCTGGCCCAGGGTGGGCGGGGAGGGCCAGGGAGCAAGGCAGCCAGGCAGGTGTGACCTGCAGGGGCCCTGGCTGCCAAGCCCGGGCACACTGAGGGTGGACACCCACAGGGGTGCTCACTGAGCACAAGAAGTTCACTGGAAAGGCCACGGGAGGCACACACCTGTGAGGAGCCGCCGGAGAAAGAGCGGAGAAGGAATTTTGCCCGGCTGCCTTGTCCCCCTGGGAATGAGCGCCTTCCAGGTTCCTCATCCAGCCCCTCGGTGGCTGCTCAGAAGCCAGCAGCCCCACCCCCTCCCCCGCTGTGCGGGGCTTCATCCACAGATGAAGCTGGAGATGTGGGTGGCGAAGCGTAGTGCTGCCCACGAGGGCAGGAAGGCGCCTGGCGATCCGAGGAGGTGCGCCAGGTTTTCGACCTGTTTCAGGAAGACGGACCAGTCATGGGGCAGGGGCGTGTGAAAGGGGGCGGGACAGCGCAGAGGGAGCGGACGCACTGTCCACCCTCGAAGGCCCCACATGCTCGGGGCACAGCAGACTGACTCTAGGAAGGAGTGTGTATCCCGACACCAGAAAGGTGAGGAGGACTTGGCCAGAGGAAGGATGTGGGGTGGGGACAGTGTCTGGGCAGCTGGCCCAGGAAGGCGAAGCCAGAGGCTGGGGAGAGCATGGGCTGGGAGGAGCCTGGAGATTCAGGGCAAGAGCTGGGACAGTGGGGAGCTCCCTCCCACATCCAGCCTGGCCCACGGCTGTCTGCTTCTCTTTCACCTTTCCTCACTTTCTCTGTCCTGTTCCTCCCTCCTTCCTCCTGGGCAGGGAGTGGAGAACTGGCAGCCTCCTCCGCTGCTGGCAGAGCAGCAGCAAAAAGGAGGGCAGGGGGGTGGGCACGGGCGGCCGGCTCTGCTGTCCCCAGAAGGGCCCCACCTGGCTGGCTGGTGGGCTAAGGAAAGCCCTCGATGTGAGACCCGCCAGCCTCCGGTGGGAGACCTGGGGATGGGGCATGTGTAGGGCCTGTCGTGGTGCCCCAGGGCCTCCCCACACACAGATCCACCTGATGGCTGTCCTTCAGAGCTGTCCCCTTTCATTTCTCTGATAGCTTCAGGGATTGGATCAGCAATGGACATGTGACCCAAACTGGACCAATCAGAAGTCCAAGACTGAGGCTCTGAGCTGCTGCCTAAATGAATGAATGAGGAAGTCCCAACTGGCCAAGATGCCCGTCTCTGAGTGTGACAGGCAGAAGCGTGGCCCCCAAAGATGTGCATGTCCTAACCCCCAGAACCTGCCAATGTCACCTTAAATGGCAAAAGGGACTTCGCACATGTGATTGCCTTTAGGATCTTGTGACGGGGACATTATCCTGGGTTATGGGTCGGGCCATGTAGTCACGGGGTCTTTATAAGAGGGAGGTGGGAGGGTCGGAGAGAGGAGAGATGTGAGGCCGGAAGCAGAGGTGTGAGTGATGCCACCAGTGTCTGAAGACGTTGGAAAGAGCCAGGCACCAAGGATGCAGTGGCCTCTGGAAGACGCCGCAGCAAGGAAACGGATTCTCCCCTGGCACCGCCAGCAGGAACCCAACCCAGTTTACACCTTCGTTTTGGTCCAGTGAGACCCGTCTCAGACGGCTGACCTCCAGGCCTGTATGGGAGTAAATCTGAACGCCGGAAGCCACTGGCCTTAGTAATCGGTCAGAGCAGCAAAGGAAACAAGGACTGTGGGAGCACCTTCATTGCAGAGTAACACACGCGCCCCTCGTCAGAGAGCTGGGGCTTGCACCACTCGCGGGGTTCTGGGGTGGCGCCTTCTTCCTGTGTAACACACAGGAAGTGCGTCCTGACTGTGTGTATGTTTGCACACACCTGTGTAATCTCCGCCCGCATCTAACACAGACCATTTCTAGCCTCACAGTTGGCCATTAACACTCCCCTCACCCCCCAAAGGTACCCTCTGTCCTGATGGATGTCTGTGACCACCAGGCACTTTTGCCTGTGCTCCTGGGTCCTGCCACCCATGGAATTTTACTCTTTTGTGTCTGGCTCCCTGCACTTGGAGCGGCCTCGTGCTGCTGCGGGTGTCACTCACTGGTGCCGGCAGTATTGCGTTGTACGGATGAATCACATTCTCCTGTTGATGTGCGTTTGGGTTGTTTTCAGTTGGGGCTGTTACGGATGAAACTGCTCCAAACATTCGCGTGTACGTCTTTGTCTAGACAGAAGTGCTCATTTCCAGCAGGAAGACCCTCCGTGTGAAATTGCTGTGTTGTAGGGTCGCTGTATGTTTGGTCGTAATTCTTTCTTGGATTAATCTCTCACTGGTTGCATTTCATCGTGAAGAAGTTCCATTTTCTTCCAAAAAAAACTCTAGTCAGGGAGTCTTCTTCGTGGGTGTGAGACCCCTGAGTGCTCTCGCAGCTTCCCGCTGTGTTGGTGTGATGCCTGGACTGTTCGTTATGCTTCCAGAACTTTGTGGGAGCTGTTAGCTGCTTTCTGCGCCGTGTGTTGCTGCAGAGACGGCTGAGGTCAGCGTGCCATTACCCTGCTTTTCTGTGACTTGTTGTCTGACTCAATGTTTAAAGTCCTCCTCTATCTTTGAAATGCAATCGTCCCATTCGGACATGTCTCAGTGTTGAGCATTTTTCATAAAATTTTCTTGGAATATAATGAGAGTTTTTTAATGTAATTTGTAAGAGGGTTTTCTTCATTTCAGGGAAGCTTTTCTGATTTGTGGTTTTGGATCCATTGTCCTCGCCAGGCTCTGTAATTCAGGGACACCTCATGCCCTTCATTGGCGGCCTTAGCTTTGCTCAGCTTTAATTCTTTGCCTCTTTCAGGTTTAGTACTCATTTTATCTCGAGCCTTTTTTCTATGTTAAATAATCGAATTTCCAACTGTAGCTGCTGTGTTCTCTGTCACTTAAAATTTTATTTCTTAGTAATGCCGTGATGTTATTTTTGTTTTTAATCTGTTTTCTTAGGCCAGTTTTTAAAAATCTTAAATAGGATTTTGTTTTGTTTTGTTTTCATCATTTTGTCTTTGAGCATTTGTTTAATTGAATAAATAATTTTAACTAACATTTTCTATAGAGTGAAGCAACTGGGAGAAAATATCTTCTGTTTCTGGAGACACGTTTTCTTCCTAATTGGGCTTTTATTTTTGTATACCTCTTCCTTCCTTTCCTATTTTGTTCTTCCCTCCCTCTCACTCCCTTCCCTCCCTTCCCTCCCTTCCCTCCCTTCCTCCCTTCCTTCCTTTCTTCCTTCCTCTTCCCTCTCTTTCCCCATCCCTCCCTCTACCTCTACCCTCTCCCTGTTGTAAGTTTCCTTACTCCAAAGTCTGCTCTGCCTGAATTAAAATAACTACATCTTCCTTGGCTCAGTGGTTAGAGCATCAGTCTGTGCACTGAAGGGTCATGGGTTCAATTCCTGGTCAAGGGCATGTACCTGGGTTGCAGGTTTGACCCCTGGCCCCGTCAGGCCACATGTGGGAGGCAACCAATCAATGTGTCTCTCTCACATCAATGTTTCTCTCTCTCTCTCCTCTTTCCCTTTCTTTCTCCCCCTCCTTCCCCTTCCCTGCCATTCTCTCTGAAAATCAATGGAAAAAAATATCCTCAGGTGAGGTTTAACAACAACAAAATAATAGCTACATCTGCCTTCTTTTGATTATTGTTAGCATGGTATATCTTTCTCCACTTCTTATTTTTAATCTGTCTGTGTATTTGTATTTAAAGCATCCTTCTTATAGATAACATATAGTTGGGTCTTATCTACGCTGTCAGTCTCTGTCTTTTAATTGGTAAATTTAGGCTATTGATGTTTAAAGTGACTACTGATTTGGTTAAATTAGTATCTACCATATATTACTATTTCTATTCATTGCACTTATTATTTTTGTCTTCTCCTTTTCTGCCTTCTTTGGTTTTAATTGATAATTTTGCTTTATGGCTTCATTTCTCTCTTTTCTTAGCACACCAATTTTGCTTTACAATTTTTTTTAATGGTTTTCTTAGAGTTTGTAATAATACATTTACAACTAATCAAAGTCGCTGTCAACTAACACTATACTATTTCATGGGTAGTGAAGGTACCTGACTATAGAGTATTTTCAATCCAATTCCTCCTTCCGTTGCTTATAACATTGCTGTCATTAATTGTATTATAAAAACCCAATGCACTTTGGCTATTACTATTTTGAACAAAGTTATCTATTAGATCACTTATAAATAAGAAAAACAAATCATTTTATTTTACTTCAATTTATTCTTCCTCTAATATGCTTCCTTTATGTTCATCTGAATATTCCTTTTCTTTGAAGAACCTGTTAAAACAGTTCTTACAAGGCAGGTCTACTGGTGTTAAATGCCCTCAGCTTTTGTTTGTTCAAGAAAATCTTTCTTTTTCCTTCAAATTTGAAGGGTAATGTCACTGGACACAGAATTCTAGGTTGATGTGTTTTTCTTTCAACACTTTAAATATTTCACCCAAACCTCTTCTTACTTGATGATTTCTGAAGAGAAGCTGATGTAATTCTTATCTTTGTTTCTCTGTAGGCAAGGCATTCCCTCACCACCAGCTTCTTCCAAGATTTTCTCTTTGTCTTTGGTTTTCTGCTGTTTGAATATGATATGCTTCGGTGTAGATTTCTTAGTATTTTTCATACTTGGTGTCCTTTGAGTTTCCTGGTATCTGGCATTAATTGTGGAAAATAGGAGCCACATTGTTACTCCTAGTGCACTGATTTGTTCTCGCAGCCATGCCCAGTCTACTGATGAGCTTGTCAAAGGGCATTCTTGCTTTCTGTTATGGTGTTATTTCCGCCACCCTCTGTGCCCCCCCCCCTCCACACACACACATACACACCCAGCATTTCCTTTTGATTCTTTCTTAGAGTTTCCATCTCTTTGCTTACATTATCCAACTGTTCTTGCATGTGGTCCACTTTTCCCATTAGCATCCTTAACATATAATCATAATTATTTTAAGTTCCTGGTCTGATAATTCAAAAACCTCTGTCATATCCAAGTCTGCTTCTGATGCCTGCTTTCTTTTCTCTTTTTTCCCTTGCCATTTAGTCTGCCTTCCTTGTAATCTTTTGTCGAAAGCTGGACATGTTGTATTGAGGAACTGGGACTGAGGTAAGTGCACTTTGGTGTGAGGATCTCGTCAGTCTGGCTCAGAGCTTCACTGTGGCTGAGGCTTCCAAGTCCTCAAGTGTCTGTTTTGTCTTCCCTGGTGTCTTTGGGTTTCCCTGGAAATTCCCTCTTAAATCGAGTCTGTGTCTTGCACTCTCTTGGTTGTAATCTACTGTTATACTGGAGCCCTGTTGCTGTGATGGCAAGGCAATGGGGAGAGAAAGGCTTTTATAATCTCACATTTAAATCTTTTCAGTGGGCCACATCCCCTGGGATGTGACATTCAGAGGAGTTTCTTAGTCTCTTTTCCTTCCCCCTGAAGTGAGACGGAAAGCTGGGAGGGGCTCCAGCTGTCTGGCTGCCCTTGATTGGGTCAGAGGAGGCGCTGGTAAGGTAGTGCCCTTCGAGCGCAGGCCTTTGTTAAGAAGAGCAGATGTTGGGGAGTGTATTTCACAAAGGGCACTGTCCCTCCTCCTGCTGGAAGCACAGGTGGGGCTCCTGAGGGGAAACTCCTGACAGTGGGGCCCCTCCCGAGACGGGCACCTTGAAGTTCTCATCGTAAGCTAGTTCACACTCAGCCTCCAGCAGTGACTCAGCTACTGCTCGAAAGTTCTGCCTACTCCCGGCTCCAGAAGCTTCTCTCTGGAAGCTGTGACTCCGCATCCCTGCACCCGCTGTCTGTCTCCCAGCCACTGGGGTGGCCATCTGCCCTGTGACCTCATTCTCTGAGGATCTAAGAAGAGATGTTGATATTCAGTTAAGACACCCCCAAGCTATACGAGTTGGAGCAGAAACTGGACGTCTACTGAAGGCACTTTAAAATCAAAGTGCAATGTATTTTATTACCAGTTACTTAAAGCCTCTTGAAACACGCAGATCAAAGGGACGAATTATTTCTTGCATAAACTATCTGCATAATTATCTCAATTACCCCATAACCTGAGGTCAGCCTCAGAACCAGACCAGCACTCCCCCAGCTCATATGCAGGGGATGCTAATGGGCAGGGGTAGGATTGTGGGGGAAGCTCATCCCAGGGAGCAGGTTGCACAGAGTCCTGACCCGGGTGGGGACTAGGGTTAGGCACCCAGGTTCAGTTAGGGAGGTCTCGCTCCCAGGCGCCGACCGTGCACCCCACCCACAGAGCCCTGAGGTGACACGCCCTAGGTTTTGCAGCCTGGGTGCCTGGCTTCATCACCCTAGCCCCAGCCTTGGTTATGAACACAAGCTCTGCACTCTTCCCCACCTAAGTGACTGTGGGTGAAATAGTAGCCTCTTTGTGCCTCAGCTTCCTCACTTGTAAAGAGGAGATAAAGCTGGTGGGGCTATTGTGAGGTATAAATGAATTAACATGGACAGAAACATTTAGTTGGGAGCCTGGCAGCTTCAGATTGAATGTTTGTGTCTCCCATATCATTGTGTTGGAACCCTTGCTCCCAATGTGATGAATTGGGGGGGCCTTTGGGAGGTGATTAAGTCATGGGGGTGGAGCCTTCATGAAGAGGTTTAGTGCCATTAAAAATTATTATTTTCTTTATTTAAAATTTTCTTCATCACCATTTATCCCCACCATACCCTCTTCCACCTCTCCCCCTCTCCCCCCAGGATTGTGATCTTTTAAAAGAGACCCCTGAGAGTTCCTTTACAGGCGAGGACATAGTGAAAAGATGCTCATTATAGACACTAGGTCTGCTGGCGCCCTGATTTGGGCATTCAGTCTCCAAGGCTGTGAGAAGTTAATGACTTGTTCCTAAGCCACGCGGTCTGTGTATCTGTTACAGCAGCCAAATGGCCTGAGACACTAGCGAACAGAAAACCCTCAGACACATCCCTTCCTTTTGCTCCCCTCTCCGGATTCCTGTAGCAGAAGCTGCTGGACCACTGGGCACCTTAGGCACCGCCAGCCCATCTCGCTGCCTCCCACTCTCCACTAAGCGCCTGCTGGCTCTTTCCTGCACCCGTGGGTTGCCCAGCCCACATGCAGGGGCAATCAGGAAGCGCCCATGGCAGCCCTCTTCCTCCGTGAGCTCAGCAGTCAGTGGGTGGAGACCCCGGCTACGCAGCTTCAGCAGGTCATTTAAGATGTCTTCCACGAGTGGTTGGAGGAAATCGGCTCATACTTCAGCTTTATCATCCTTTCTCCCCACCCCTGCTTCCTGCAGCCGCTGCCCTATGAGCCACCCACACCCTCACGCTGTCTCAGGGCCTGCACTGTGGGAGCCCAAATGAGGCCATTGGTCAGCAGAGGTTGTCCTCTCTGGAAACGCCCGTTTCCCAGGACATCTGTCCAGGATGCACTCGTGGTGATGGTCCGTTCAGTCAGCCAATAGCACAGACCGTGCACCTGCTGTGTCCTCAGGCTCCGCCGAGGCTGGGGCTGTCGCCGTGGGTGTCAGGTCTCCTCTGGGCCCAAGGCTCTCCAGAGAGGAGGAGGCTGGTCAATGAGGAAGGGCGTGACTTCTGGACGCGGCCTGCGGGGGCTGGACCGGGCTCCACCCCAGGTAGTCATGAGACCTCCAGCAGGTGAGGGATGCGGCTGATGCTCAGGTTGCCCATCTGTGAAATGGGCAGATGGCCCGGGGACTCAGGGCTTCAGTGAGCCTAAGACACGACGGTGCCCGGGAAGGCCCGTGTTCATTTGCTTGCTCTGTGTCTGGCTGGAAGAAAAGAAAAACAGAGTTAAAGGGGCCTGAAGCAGCGACCGCTCATTTCGGGGATTGGAGGGAGCTGGGTGTGCCCTGTCCCTTGATTTGGGGGCTAGTTATGTGGGCGAGTTCACTGAGGAAACCCATTGGGCCGTGCACCGTGATGGGCGCATAGTTCAGTGAGCGAGTTACCGCTCACGTAGCATAGCGTCTAATGAGGCCCGCCCCCTCGGCCTCCGGATTGCTGGATGAATTCTACTTTGTCTTCATGGAAACAAAACTGCCTCCATGCCCCTGCAACCAGGACGGCGCTCCCCTCAGGAGAGAAAATGATCACTGACTGCAGGGGCCCCGCAGGACGCTTCCTGATCCTGCCTCTCGCGACTCTGGGACCGGGCTGTCCTGCAAGTCCATCGAGTCCACACTTTGCCCCAAAGACAATCGGCTTCTCCTTGATGGTGTGGCAGAGAGGCAGGGCTGGGACAGCTTATGCGGAAACTCCGGAAGGGACTGAGGAATCTGACTACGTGCCAAGCGGCTGCAATGCTGACCGTTCACTGATGAAGGAAAAAATAGATGGAACAAAATCCATCTTCTTAGCGCTGAAGAAGTCTGACTGGTGAAGGAGGGAGGTTTCAGGGGAACGAAGTGGAAAATTTTCCTCTGACTTTTCCTTTCTCGGGGGAACATTGGCCTATGTTGCTGGTTGGTTCCCTTTCTCGCTTCCTGTCCCACCATTTCTGTCTAGTTCTCTCTCCCCCCCCCCCCTCACAATTTCTGATTCCTCAGCCACGCTTGTTCACCTTGAGTCCCGCCTGCCACCCCCTGCACTGCTGAGACCTCCCGACTTCCCACCAGCTCCTCTGTCACTCAGCTGGCAGCCCTCACCGTGCACTCCCGATTCTGGCTCTGTGACTCCTACCTAAAAACGCTCTGAGAGCTGTCACAGCCCCGGGGGACCAGCCGTCTGCAGCCAGAGAACCTTCCTTCTGGGCTCTAAGCGTTCCTTCTGCCAACACATCCCCCCGCTGGAGATTCCAGGTCTTTCTGACACGGGTGGAGCGGGACCGCTGGGCGCCTGTCTAGCTCACCCCGGCTGCCGGCTTCCTGTGCTCCCGTCTTCACTGAGCCCCAGAGCACTTCCTACACTGAGTCAGGTCGAAGGCCCTCAGACCCTGCAGCCGCCGCGAGCCCCCTGCCCCGAGCCCACACTGATGTTTGTGAAGACCTGGTCCCTGGGTCTCTGGGGTTTGCGATTGGACAGCCCCGCCCTCCCTGTGTGGCTCCGCATCCTGGCAGGACGAAGCCCGGCAAAGTGTTTACTAAAGTCCATGGCTTTGGGCACCACTCTCTCTGGGACAGGCCAGCCTCTGGGCTCCTTGAAAATCCAAGGCTGAAAAGTCCAAACCCATGAAACCCTCAGCTTGGAGGGCTGGGGGCCCAGGTGAGGACACAGGGCTCCGGCAGTGAGGGGGTTAAGGCTGCTGGGCAGAGAGGGTCAGAGAAGCCAGGCAGCCCCCAACTCCATTGCCCCACTTCCAGCCCAGGACTGTCCCCCCGAGACACAGAACCCCCTCCCCCCAAGTGCCAGGTCAGCAGAGCGAGGGGTTAGGAATGAAGGCCTGGAGCTGGGACATTGGCCAGAAACTGCCCTCCCTGGGGGCCACGGTGGGAAGGAATGAGAGCGTCTGAAAGCACTTGGCCAGAAGCTCAGTCCATGTGCACAAGGTGAGGGCGACCGGAACTCCACTGTACTCAGTCCTGGGACCCTGCCTTCCAGGGCCCCCCAACCTGCAGGGGAGCCGCGCCCTCCTCCCCGGGCCTCCTCCCAGCTTCCCTTGGGTCCTGAGCTCTGGGACCCCTTTGCTGAGACAGTGGTTCCCTCTCGTCTCATAGGACAGCCCCTCCCTGGGGCCCCAGGACCGGGATCATGCTGCCCCAGACAAAGCCAGAGTACAGACCGCACTGCCTGCCTCTGACCAGTGTGTGGCTGTTATCTGACTTCTCTGCTCAGGGTACAGTTAAGCCAAGCTGTGTCTGGGAGGCGGGCAGGGGCCCGTGGGCGGGACCCCGGGAAGCTGGCAGTGTGGCCCGTCCAGTCCAGGACACTCAAAAGGCAGACACTGGCGGCTTTCATGTCCGAGGCTGGGAGTCAGTGCCCGGGAGCCGGGGGGTGCAGCTCGGCTGGGAGCAGCCCCTCTGTGTCTCTGCATGCCCCCATCCCTCTCTACCCTGTACCCCCCAGCCTCCTGGGCCCAGGCTGGAGTTTCGGGTGAGGGGCACTCACCGAGGCAGGCCCCTGACGCAGACTGACTAACCGCACTGCCTGTTTTGCTTCGGTTGGGCTTATGACTGTGTGGGATCCGGCCGTGTTTGTGCCCCAAATGAAACCCGAGTGGCATGGTTCCTTTTTCCCACGGATCCTTCTGGACATTTCCAAGGTCAGTTCCCGCCCCGGGGTGTGTGGGTTTGGAACTGCGTGGTTACACGGACTCATCTGACCTCGGGCAGCCTCTGCTGACTCCTGCTGGGAAGTGGGGCTGGGGGAGCCTTTTGGGGGGCTGGGAAAGGGGTGCTTTCACACTAAGGATGCTCTTCAGACAAACCTGCTGCAACCGAGGGGCTCCCGGGAGGTGGATGTGGGCGGGGAAATTCCACGTCTGTCTGAGTAGCCTCCATCCAAGGCTGGCCCCTGAGGAGACACCTACTTCAAGGGCCACCCACTGTGGACCCCCCCCCCCCAGCTCCATTGTTTGCCCGTCCTACTCAGGGCTCATCTCAAGACCCGGGCCAGTTCTTCCTGGCCTCATTGCTCCGCTGTGTGACTTTGAGCCTCATCAAACCTCTCTGCCTTGGTTTTTGTGTCATACAAAGAGGATTCTAAACTAATCTACTGTAAGGGGTTGTTTGGATTAACAAGTGTATTAATACATGCCCAGGGCTTAGCACAGTCCTGGCCATAACATAAAACAGCCACTAACTGGGTCAACATCCGTGTTCTTAAAATAAGGTCCATATTTTATGCCCCCGAGCCTCGTCCCTTCCCCCCTCCCCCTTTCCCCAGGACGGGCCCTTGCCTGGCCGAGCTGCCTGGGAGCCCTCTGCAAACCTTCCCAGGGACACCTGCTCGTCCAGCAGGTCCCGGGCCCATTTCTGCCTCCAGCTTCTCAGGAAGGAGGGCTTCTAGCAACTAAAACTATTGTCACCCCCCAACCCCACCCGCCGCTGGGCCGAGCACCGAGACGCGGTTTCTGCAAAGCCACGTTACAAAATGAGAGCAGTCGAGCGCTCCGCGTGTAGGAGTAATTACCATCCCAGGTTCTCTGAACGTTCTTCTCACTGGATCTTTTTGTGTCGCTGTCTCAGAATAGACACGCTTGTGGGCTTTCCTGGGCCCAAAATAGTTGTGCGATAGGAGTTGCAGTCGACATCTGAGTTTGAATTATAACAACTTGGGTACAACTTGTGATTGGCCGAGTCTCAGCAGCCAAATGTGGCTCCTTCTGCAAATACCGCTTCCTTTTATGGAAGAAGAGAGTTCCTGCCCGAGGGCTGTGCCTCCGCGTGGGTCTTTAGCAGCCGGCGTGGCCTGGGCACGGAGCAGGCGTCTTGTTGGGTCAGGGCCTCTGAGGAGGACAGAGTGCCCGCTGCCAGGCTGGGTCGGAAGGCGTGGCAGGTCTCTCTCTGCCTCAGTCGGGGCCTCTGGCAATCTGGGCTTATGCTCTGGCCTAGGGCGTGTAGCGCAGTGGGTAAGGGCCTCGGCCGTGAGGCCAGGGGGGTGGCGTAAGAACCCTGCCTCCTCCACTCTGACCATCCTAACTTTGGGTAATTTACTCCACTTCCGGTGCCTCCGTTTCCTCTTCTGTCCAGGGCATACGCCCCTGCACACCTCCCAGGGTGGCTGTGAAGGTCAAATGAGCCGAGACGTGTGTGGGTCTTAGGACTGTGACTGACATGGGGTGAGTGTTGCTCATTTTGATTGCTAGGCACACAGTAGGCGCACAATAAATGTCTGAGGACCCAAACCGAGCCGGAAGTCACTGGTCCTCCTACTTCACCACTTCACCTCAAAAGACACACCGAGTCTCCCATGGGGCATGTTCCCCAGGACGTGAGGTGGCGGCCACAAATGACTCAGGAGGAGCTGGGGGGGGGGGTGGCGGGAGGGAGTGGAGATGGCACTGGTGCCCCCCCCACCCCCTAGCCACAGGGAAAAGGGGCATTTCTGTCCAGGACTCTGCATTCCCCTCCTTCAAAAATGCACTTAAAAGGCTCAAAAAAGAAAAGTTGGCCCTCACCCCGAGCCCTGGCCCTGGCCCAGGGCACCACGTTTCGATAGCCCGAATTCCTTCTAGAGCGGCGGGGCTGTGGGCAGGAATCACCGTGGGGCCTGTCTCTGCCAGCGTCCCAGGTGAAACCCAACCACGCAGGGGAGACGATGCACTTGACTTCATGTTTTAAAACAATATTTTCTTGGTTTAACTGAGGCTGTCTCGTCGGGGCTCCCCTCCCACACGCCCTGTGCAGACAGGGCGGAGGCTGTGTGAGTTCATTGCCTTGTGAAGTGCGGCTGAAAGTACCTCGGCCGAGGGACTCACCGAGGGTTGGCTGGGGGTGGGCCCTGAGCCAGGGGCTGTGCGGTGCCGACCCCATGCCTGTCCCCTCGGGTTGTCCCTATGCGCTGAGGCCGAGGGTCTCTGCACCTCCAGGTCTCATACTCCCAGGAGAACGCAGTCACACTTCACAGCCAGGGAGCTCTCGGACCCCGGAGCCTTTTCCTCTCCAAGGAGATGCAAGGAAAGGGAAGAGGTGAAGAGGCCGCTGGGCACGAGCAGCCTGGGCACACATATGCCCGTGGCTGCCCTCTCCTCTCTGCAGGTGGTCGCTGGACCTAAGGAAGGCAACCTCCTGCACTTGGGGCTTCCCTCCTGCGCTTCGAGTGAGCCTACAGCCCGGGACCGTTCCATCGTGATTGCCTCCCAGGCCTCTGAGTTCAGGTGAAGCAGGAACAAAGGCGGAATTTTAAGAAGTGCTCACAGTCCCTTACCGCTGGGGAAAGGACTTTCACAGTCCGGTGTCATCCCCTTCGCCACCCTGTCACTGCTCAGTGCTCATAACAGCGGCCAAGGGCAGGGCCGCCTTTTTGTCCAGTTTCTCTGCGCACGGAGCTGAGTGACTTAGCTGAATTTAATTAGGATTTACTAGTAAGCAGCACACCGCAGAGGCTCCGAAGGCAGGGGCCGCTTTGAGACCCAGGCTCCAGGCGTTCCAGGCTGAGTCCGATGGCCGCTGTAGTTCGCCCAGAGGACAGACAGGCTACAAAACAGCACCTTCTCCCCCTAATACTCTTTTTCATTAGTTGAGGCATAATTTACATACAATTAGATGTGCACATTTTAATCTTCACTTTGATGATTTTGACAAATTTCTACTCTATATAACCACTATCAATCATGACCTAGATTCTAGAACATGCCCAAAACTCTAGAATATTCTGAGCATCATCTTAACAAGAGAACCCATTTTACAAATGAAACACACACAAAAATGAATGAAAACCTCTTGCTTATTTGTGAATTTAGGTAGCTTTTCAGCTGACTCCTTGTCCCAGTGATTGTCATGGTGTCTCCTTTCTTGAGGAGGACTTGTTGGCCCTAGTAGACCACAAGCCTTCTCGGCAGACCTGCTGCAGCACCCTGAAGCCAGAACAGCTACAGCCTGCTCAGACGCCGCCATGGCTCCCCACCCTATTCTGAAGCCTCCTCTCTGATTTTGAAGAGTCCTCCAGCCTGCAAGGACAGCTGGCTGGCCCCAAAGCAGGCTCGGTCAAAGGGCAGGTGATAGGACTGGGGTGCCAGCAAGTGCAGTAGGAAGGTGATCCCTTTCCCAGCCTCACCCCAAATCCCAAAGATGTTTCCTCACTAAACGCCACTCCCAGGCCACCCACTGAGAAGGAGCCTGAACCAAGGAGGTGCAACATCAGAGTGTCCTCAGAGCTCCCGGGCCACTGGCGGCTCTCCGGTGCCTTTGAGACTCTGTGCCTAGAAAACTCCTACACATCTCTCAACAACCCAGCCTGAATGTTACCTCCTCTGCAAAACCTTCTCCCGAGTTCCTCAGTCAACCCTCTGACATTCCTTAGTTTTATGTGCTTATTTTTAAAAAAATGAAGTTTATTTCTTTAATTTTACTTTTTGGACCCCAGGTCCAGAGATTTGAATGAGTCTATCTTCTGGGCTCAAAACTCCCGATCTTTTCTGGTCCCTGGAAAGCCCTGCCTTGTTTCTTTTATTCTCTTACTTGCTCCCTCTCTACCTCCATCCCCCCATCCCCCCCATCCCCCCATCCCCGTGTCCGGGCTCCCCCTCTCTCCACAGCCCCACCCTGGACTGGATGTGGAGCCTTCAACTGCGTGTGTCCTCCCATGAGAAAAACCCCAAGAACACAGAGTTTCATAGAACGCGTGCCCTTTCGACGTCCTTCCCTCCCTGCAGCCGGCCCCCACCCGGTGGAGCTGTGCTTTTATCACCGTCTTTGGGGCCCCGGGAGTGGGAGGCTCTGAGGCAAGAGGATTGTGCTGTGGTTCCAGATGTTTCTCGTCTCCCACATCTGGGCCTTTCTGTTCGCACATAACAGTTGTCAGGTTTTACTATTGTCACGTTCCAACGAGACCAGCCAGCAGCCCTCAGCTCCATGTCGCTCCCATCACACGGTCGGCTCTGGCGTCTCCTGCTTCATGACCGGGTGGCGAGCCCAGAAGGGGCTGGAGGGCAGTGGAATGATCAAGATGTGGATTTCAAATCAAAGCCATTACTGGAGCCAGGGTCAACCACGGTCTCTCACCAACACTTGGTCCAAGCGGGTTTTCAAGAAGAAGCTCTGACTTAAATTATTTCTATGGATTGTTCCAGTATTTTGAACTTGAAGTGAATATTTAGACTGTAATTCACAGAAACCTCCCTCTTTGGGGGGAACAGAAAACTGGTTTTCTTGTTACAGTTTTTGTCTTTGTCAGCATTTCTGGCGGCAAGAATGACAAACTGCGCTCGGGAAACGCCGGCCCCACAGCTGTGTTTTATTATTGAATATTTCTGGTGGCGGGGTTGGCGGCCGCTCTGTTTATAGTGCTCATAAGATTTTATGCACGGCTCTGCGAGGTCCTGGGTCTGCGCCTCGGGATAATTCATCCCATCCCCTTTATTCCTGGTCCCTTTCTTTCCAATTTTCCAACGGCAAGTTGAGCAGAGTCAGAAAATGGAATCTGACGGCGGCGTGCTGCAGACCCTGCCGCCCGGCCTCCCGCCGCCCCAGGTCACCCCCTTGGTCCATGACGGTGCCAGGGACGCGAGGTGCCACTTCTCCACTGAGCTACTTGTCCCCAAGGTCAAGCAGACCAGGTCCAGATTCTGCCTCCACACAGGCCTCTTAGGAGCCCCTCCCTGCCCTCAGCCCATGGGTCCTGCTGCAGACTTTCTGGGGGGCTCCGTGCTCACAGACAGAGGGGAGTTGCATTTCATCTTTCAAAATGTTCTGTTTCTCCTAAAGTCAGCCGGCCCGTCTCAGAGCGTTAAGCCTGGCTCTGGAGGTATGAATGGGGCCTCAGCCTCTTGGATGGTCTTTTATCCTTTATTCTTCATGAACATGAAACAAACAAACCACGAGAAGAGAATCTGCCTGGCTCACTGGGAACCCCCCGAGACCAGTGGTTTTCAACCTTTCCCATCTCATGGCACATTAATTACTGAAATTCTGTAGCAAACCAAGAAATGTTATGTTTTTTGCCAATCTGTCAAAAAAAAAAATAGGTATAGTTTTGATTCATTCACACTGGATGGCTATTGCCGTGCTGGCTGCTGTCATTTTGTTATTTGACCATCTAAGAGGCCGGTGGCCCTGAGAGCCAGCTATTGCGTGGCTTAAAAGTTCTGTGGCTCACCGGTTGGAGATCTCTGCCCGAGGCCGGTGGTGTACTGCTTTGGCCTTGGGCATCGGCCATAGCTCCTGAGCGGGGACAGAACTGAGGTCCACATGTGGGCGGTGATCCCCTGCCCCCTAAGACAAGATCGTTTCCAGCCCCCCTTACACATCCACTGAAAGTCCAAACTCTCTGCTTGGCGCCTGCGAATCTGTGGGGGGAGCCGATCTGTCAGTCTCTCTGGTCCTCCCCGTCATGAGTCCGGCCATAGGCCCTCAGCATCGGTCTCCAGGCTTCACCGTGCTGTTCGGCGGCGGGGTTTGGCCTCCCCTGTCTCCACCCAAAGCCATTGCTCACAAGACAGGTGAGGGCAGGGAGGGGGTGCTGGGGACTGGGGGTGTCGGGAGCATTCACATCCCAGAGGAACAGACAACGTTTACTCTCCATTTATTTTTCTGAAAGTTCTCGGCCGTGTCTGCTACGGGGGCTGCCCACCCCCCGGCGAGAGCCAGGACGCTCCCAGCTGTTCATTCACTCTTTGACTTGTTCCCTTTCTGTTTATCCAGCGCCTACTCTGCGCCTGATAACCCAGGGCGCGAGGAGACCCCGCCAGCTGCTGGGTGGGGTGTGCAGCGGGCGTGGGGTGAAGGTTAGAAGTGGCTGGGCTCGCCAAGAATGACAGCACGCTATGGCGACCTGGATCAGTCCTCTGTGACCCAGCCTCGGAGGAGCTGATGGTCAGGGCGGCCTGCAGGAGAGCCAGGGCAGGTGGGTGTGTCCTTGTGGGGCGGGGAGCGCGTGTTCTAAGCCTCCTCAAGGCCCCGGGAGCGCCAGTTCACCATCAGGAGAAGCTCGGGGAGGGAGGAAGGGAGGGAAGGAGGGAGGGAGAGAAGATTCTGTGCCTCCCATGGCTCCTTCCCCTCCCCAACACACTCCCCGCATGGTCTTCTCTCGGGCTCCTGCTGCCGTGGGGCACCTGGCCTCTCTGGGTGCCAGGACCCTCAGCCTGCCTCGCGCTCCCCGGCGTCCTCTCAGAATGCTCTGGTTCGGCGTTGCACGGCCCAGATCGAGCTCACCTGCTGCCTCTCCATCCTGGATTTGCCTAAATGCTGGGCTGCTGGTCCGCCATGGACCCGGAGCTTCACCCGGTGGCTGGAGCTTCCGGTGGCACGTTCTGTGTGGGGCTGTGGGGCAGTTTCCGGCATCCCCCCAACTCTTTCCCCCGCCTGGCCCTTGGGGGCCTTCCCCCATCCTTCCAGCTGGCCAGGGACACAGCCCATGGTGGTCTCCATTTCAAGGGTCTGCCTGTTCCCACAGGGAAAGGGAGGGTGGTCACAAAGTCACTGTAGCTGTTTGGGGCCTCAGCATGTCCCCTCGGCCCGTGCTGGACACCCCCTCACAAGGGCAGCCTGAGTCATTTCCTCCTGAAGGCGGAGCCCCCAGGCCCCCTCACTTCTGAGAAGCGGTGAAGAGGCGTCAGTGCCTGGCATGTGCCCACGGGTGGCATCTAGGGAAGCATTTTGAGCCCAAGCAGCCTTCCAGCCTCCTCTCCCTCTCTCTCTCTCTCTCTCTCTCTCTCTCTCTCTCTCTCTCCTGTCCCGCCCTCCTCTCAGGCCTCCCTCAGCCATGGGCAGGCGGCAGAGTGTGTTCGCACAGAGCCGGGCAGGAGGGTGCAGTTGTGTGTGGACATTTCGAGGCTCCTTGTGCAGGCGTCCCCTCTGCTATGAAACAGGAAGGTGAACGTGTGGGGACAGCCAGCCCGGGGAGGCACCGGCACTGTGACGCCTGCTTTACAAATGGAACGCGGCTGCCCTGGGCCTTGCCACCTGCTGGAGGCCCAGGGCTGGTGAGTGGCCGCTGGAGTCTGCCCCAAACGCAGGGCCCTGTCTCTACCCTCCCTGCAGGACACAGCGGTCGCCACACACCAGCAAACATTGGGCACCTACTGTGTGCACGTGCTCTAGCGTACTCAGTCCTCACAAGCCAGGCTGGCATCGTCTTCATTCCCCGGATGGGAATGGAGGCTCACCCACGCCCAGGAGGAGCAGGCCGCCGAGCTGGGGTTCGGTGTGCTGTCCTCCCGCTGCCGCTGAGAGGGGAGCATGGTGGTCGGGTGAAGGCCGCGCCCTGCCTGCACCTTCCCCAGTCCCCACAGAGGACCCGGCTCAGCCTCCACAAGACGGTCTCTGCATCACCAGGACATTCCGCTGAGATGAGGCTCCAGACGCCTTTTGCTCCATCCAAGGGCTGTTTGTTGGTGGCACAGCCTCCCTGCGTGCTCCTGCCACCTTTGAGCGTGGTTTCTCTCCAGCCCCTGCTGAGGCCCCCCCCTCCGCCCCCCCCCGCGCCCCCCCCCCCCCCCGCCCCTGACTCCAGGCCGCAGAGGCCCCAGCTGTGCTCAGGCCACACTGCAGATGCCAAACACTGGGTATTGGGCCTCTGCTTCCCCACCCTCCAGGGGAGACCCCGCCGCCCTCCACCTGGCCCCAGAGCTGACAGCCCAGAGGTCCTGGCCCCCCTGAATTATACACACAAAAGAAGGTGCTACCCTAGCCCTCATTTCTGGATGTGACTTTTTTTTAAGTGAAGTGGGTTGGCTCAGGGCTTCTTAGAGGCCCAGGCGCCCACACAAGCCCCCGCAGTCTTGTTAAGATGCACATTTGGGCTCAGCAGGTCTGAGGGGCCCAGGATCTGCCTGTCTGAGCGGTTCCTGGGTGCGATGACCCAGAATAAGGTGAGGAAGGGCTGGCTGACGGCCTGGTGTGGTTTGTGCGTTCAGGCGTGTTTGGGGGCCGGGGTGAGGATGGACTCCAGACAGGACAGCAGGGAGAGGGTCAGCTTTGGGGACAGGACATGGGTAGTGACTCACGACTCGCCTGCATCTGGCTCACCCTTCAGACCCAAGGACCAGAAGGAAGGGAGGCTGAGGACCGAGGCCCAGCGCCTCCTGCGGGCTCCCTGCCCTCTGGTCCCGCCGCACAGTTGAGAAGCCTGGGCCCCGCCCTCCTCACCGCCTCCGTGGGCCTGACTGCGTGGCACTGCCACCATGGCAGGCGGAAGGCGGGCATGTGGCCGCTGGCTGCTCACACCTTCCTCTGTTTGTACCTCACGGGTCAATCCGTGAACTTGAGCTCCTCACCTGCCAGACTCAGTTCAGCGAAGGCTGTTTTGTGATTAAAGGGCCTCAACGGGTTCTGGGCCGTGCCCCTTCCCCGCCCCAGTCTCCTCCATCCCGGAGGCCAGAGCTGCAAGTCTCCCGGGCGCGGCATTTCCTTGTCAGAACAGGAAAGAACAGCTGGTGTTGCAGTGAGAATCCATCCGGCCGTGCGCAGGCTGAGCCGCTGAGCTCCTGGACAATGGCCCTAAGGCGGGCGTGGCACCCTCTGACGGGTTAGCAGTAGGTCCAGGCTGTAGATCTGTGTGTGTGTGTGTGTGTGTGTGTGTTGGGGGGCTGGGGGTGTGCAGCAGGGCAGGCGGGGTGGAGAGGGGGGCCCAGTGATCACAACCACCCACTGCCTGGCTCCCAGTGCAAGTGGAGCTGACGCAGCCCTGACGTGAGGGGTCTGGGAGACTGTCCTCAGCACCCAGTCAGGAGCCGGTGGTCAGCGCCCACCGTGTCTGTCCCTCCGGGGTCAGCGGGGGGTGGGATCACTGTCTGATGGGGGGCTGGGCCCTGCAGGACCCCAGCCCCCACCCACTAGGTGCCAGTCAGCAGCAGCCACCCCACCATTTGTGACGGCCAAGTGCCCCCTGAGGGCAAAGGCACTGAGCCTGAGAAGCTGCCGGGACCAGCGAAGGCGCACGCGGGGGACGGAGGCCCAGTGCCGATGCCGCCCCATTCCATGTTCAAAAGGCGCTGGACACTGGGGGTTAGCGCCCTGTTTTCCTCATTTCAAGAACTGGGCCGGCCACAGCACACTCGTCTGAGGACCAGCTTTGGCCCTCCCCTCCCCCCCGCCCCCCATCATGGCTCGGCCCCTCGAGTCCTCGGTCTTTCTTTCATCTTCCTTCTGGGAGCCGGGCCCAAGGCAGGAAGCCAGGCTTGCTCTTGTCGCTGGGCATGCCCAGGGGTTTCCTGAGAGTTCTGTGCCCTGGGGGCCCCGTGCTTGGGGGATGTTGGAAGAACGGCTCCTGGCAGCCTCAGGGATGAGGCCCCGGGAGATCAGGGGCCGTCACAGTCTAACTCACTTTGGGTGGCTTCCCACTAAGTCCTTTATGCCTTAAAAAGAAACTGCGTTTGGTTGCACTGAGCCAACCAAGCCCCCAGTGAGTGAAATCCCAGCCGGGAGCCTGAGGCGACTGCGTTAGAAAGGGGAGCGAGGCTTGTCTCAGTCCCGGGACGGGCAGGAAGCGGGCCCAGTTCCCACCCGTACCCCTCGCCCGCACCCTTCGCCTCGCCTTGGCTTCAGCGAGGACGTCCTGGGCAGCAGTGCTGAGCACCTACTGTATACCCCACACCATGCTCACAGGGGAGCCCACGGTAGTCCTAGCACAGGACATCACCAAGGGTCCCCTCTCCCCCTGAGATCTGCCTGCCCCGCCTGCCGTCTGCGTGGGCCCGTGGCAGGAGGAAGGGGGATGAGAGACCCAGGAGCCTCTTCTATTTCCAACAGCCTCTCAGGCAGAGAAGGAGGCTCCTCGGTGGCCCCAGCCCCCCTGGCAGCCCCCTGTGCCCCTCTAGCCTGGGTGGGGGAGCTGCTGCCGCTACTCTGTGCTGCCCTGGTGCCCGGCGTTGGCTCTTCGGCCCTTCCATCCCCTGATGCAGGCGTTCCGGCCTCCCGGTGCTGCTGGGCTATCTGGGCTCCCCATCTCCTCTGGACTCTGACCAGTCTCCTCTGGACTCTGACCAGCACACCTTCTGCCCGCCCCAGCGTCAAGTCCTTTGCAAAGTGCCTCAGATGGTGGGAGGGGTGCCTCCAGCTGCCCCTCTTCCTGTTGAGTTCTCTGCCTCCTCAGTGACAGTCTGTGGTCTGGGAGCAGCGCCCTGAGTCCATCCTGAGGAAACCAGTGTCGAGGCCGATGGTGCTCAGGGTCAGGAAGCGGCTGAGCCGCCAGCCACACCGGGGCTCTCTCTGCTGACTCCTGTGATGTTCTGTGTTTTCTAAGAGGTTTATGACAAACAGGTGCTGCTTTTGTTATCAAAAATCACCAATAAAAACTGGAATTAAAAGAAGATCACTAAAGCTTGCTCAAGTCCAGTGCTGTTCAATGGAATGTCCTAGATGATGGGAATGCCCTTTCTGTCTGCCCTGTCCAGTACACTGGCCACTCGCCACGTGTGACCATCCACTGCCTGAAGTGTGGCCAGTGCAACCACCGAGCTGGATTTTAAAGTATGTTTCATTGCCCTTCACTAAGGACACGGTTGGCCAGCACAGGGAAGCACGGATCTGGACGCTGCCGCCTCCTGGACCCACGCGCAGGCTACCAGCGACTGCTCCAGCTCCTGAGGCTTCCTCCCGGCATCTCCACCTGCATACAACGCCTCATACAAAAACACAGCCATCACCACTCCGCATGCTCCTTGTGCGCAGCCTCGTGTGATGGGCTGGGGAGCAGGCTGGAGGGTCCAGTGCCCGCGGGCTCTGGGCAGTGTGACTAACGTGGTGGCTTAGAGGACAGTCGGGAAGTCCATCACTCCTCCCTGCCTTCCTCCCCCAACCCTTAGTGCGGCAACGTTAGTTCAAGGTCCTTCCAAATCCCTGAATGGCACAGGACGGGGGAATAGAGAGAGCGCAACATGGAGTTTTTAATTTTTTATGTAACTAGATCTGCCCACTCAGCCGGCTGCAGAAGGCAAGACCTGTCCCCACCCTTCCCTCGCCCCCCCCCCCCCCACCCCGAGCAGCCCTCTCCAATCCTGGTCCCCGGGCTCAGCCGGAATGGGGGGACCGCAGGGAGCCATTGCTTCCCGGTGAGTGGACAACTTTGGAGAGCAAGTCCCCAAATGCCAAGGCCTTCCCTCCCTTGTCAGTGTGGATCACTTCCTTCCTCTTTCCCCCCATTTATTAAGAACTAACACTGCCCCACCCCCCGTCTCTCTTCTCACTAGGCCTCCAGCGAGATGACTAGATGCTGTTTGCTCATTTTTTTGGCCATTTAACCATTTCTGATAGAGCCGGATCCCATCCACGGTGTGAGTGGGCAGGAAGGTTATCCTCCACCCCTCCCCATCCATGTCATCTTCTTAGGAGAAAAGGAGATCGTGGCGGAGAGAAGTAGCACCTGGTCCAAGGTCCCACCATCCGTGAGCAGAAGGGCTGGGATCCTGGACTGTAGAAGATTCTGGAGGATTCTAGAGTCTGGGTTTGCTTTGTAGACCAAGCCCAGCACATCCTTCCAGGAGACATAAATGCCAGCAGCCGCAGGACTGGCTGACAGAGGATTTAGGACACAGAGAAGAGAGAAAGTAGGGCAGCCTGGGGGAAGCTCTGGATAAATGATTGCAGGGTTTGTCTAGCCCAGGATGACCCACAGGGAAGGCTGCTAGCTGCAGGGGCCATGAGGATCAATTTCCGTATTGCACAGTCAAGGGCTTTTCATTATTGCTTCTTACAAATTGGCAACTTCCCAATGCGGGGATGCTGCTGCTATCGCCCCTGTTTCACAGCTGCAGGCCTGGCTCAGGGAGGTGAGATGACTGCCAAGGTCACACAGTGGGTGAGGGCGGGGCAGGGCCTTGACCCGGACCTGGAAAGCCGGAGCTCATCCTGAGCACACAGCCTCCTCCCTGGGTCTGAGAGGAGTGCAGCTTGGCCCGGCAGAGCCGGGGCCTACCCAGGTCCCATGGCCTCTCTTCCCAAAATAGTCCTGTCAAGGGCTGTCGGAACTCAGCCCACACCGTGCCCAAGCGATGCTGACATGTCCCTTCCCTCCTGACGCTGAAGTCCCACACCCTCTACCCCTGCAGCCCTAAGGAGGGAGAGCAACTCCAAGCAACTCCAAGTGGTCAGACCAGGGCACGCATGACGCCTTCTGAATCAGATAGTGAGGGCACAGGCCCCAGGGCCTTGGATGGGCAGGAGGTGTGAGTGACAGCCCATGAGGAAGAGGTGGGCACCCAGACATGGAAAGGTCTTGGCATCATAGCCCAGTCCATGACCAGCAGCCCGGCGGTCCACTTTCTCTCCGTCCTCACCTCTCTCCATCCCTGCCTCTTGCTAAGAGAAAGAAGGGGTATTCAGGTTTTAAACAAAACAGGTTCTGAAGTTACAGAGACCTGGGCCAAATCTGGCTCAGGCTCTTATTTGCTATTGACCCTTGACCCTGTCACATGACTCCTCTGACTTTCCTTACTCCTCAGGCATGAAAGAGAAAATGACGGTGCCTAAAACGTTAAGTCTGTGGTGGGAGATAGAGGAAGATGCAAGTGCTTGGCCTGAGGCTGGGTGCAGAGCAAGGCTCTAGTATGGTGGTTGCCATATGCTGTGGACACCTGCTCCTGCCTGGCTCCGCCCTGAGTGGCCACAGGGGACGAATCTGCAGGGGTCCCACCCTAATAAATATGCTGGGGCCTTTCTAGGAATGCTGGGCTGAGCTTATACAAGACTCAGAGATTCAGCAGGTGGGCCAGCCGAGTGCTAAGAATGGAAAGATAAGCCAGGTAAGACATTGTCCTTGGCCATGACTGTCCTGCCTCCAAGCCCCAGTTGTATGGGCTTGTGATGTCCCAGCCCGAGGGAAGGACTCATGAGTGGTCTGAGCCAGCATGATTCTTTTTCACTTTGTCAAATTTCACTTTGTCAAATGCTTGCTTTCCGAGCCTTTTTTTTTTTTAACCAGGAGTGGCCATGTGACCCAGTTTTAAATGATGAGAACAAAAAACCATCTTCTGGATTACATCTGGAAAGGGTTTTCATCCTGGATAAAAAGACTCGATCTCAGAAGGTCTTTGGTTCCTGGGGATGCTGCATACGCAAGCATGATGTTTGGAGTTAAGTAGCTATCTTGTGACTAAGAGGCAATGAGCATTAGGCCAAAACTACATTGGGTATAAGAATGGACAAAGCATGGATCCTTGATGAGTTTGTTGAATGTCTGAACCTGCCCTGTGACCCTACATAGCTGGGCCTCTGGTTAAGTGAACAATAAATAGCTATGGTTGGAACCAATGTTGATTGGGTTTTCTGATGCTTACAACTAATCAAAGCAGTCCCAACATCAGCCCCGGAGGCCTGTGTTCAGGAGCATGAGCAGTGAGTGGGAGCTGGAGCACTGCTAAAGGAGCCTCTACACAGGTGCTGGGTGTGAGAGAACAAGGAGGAGGCAGAAGGCATTTTGAAGAAGTGTCTTGTGGGTTGTGATTTGGCCCTTAATTTTCTTTGAAAATGCAAGTGAGCACTGGAATTATATTTTGTTTACTTTGGACTATTTATTGTATTCTTTGACTGGCAGAGATTGAGTCCTCTGGGACATAGAAGTTACTTGGGTTCCATCAGAAACCACAACTGGGCTCTGAAAAAAAAAACCAGGGCTTAAAAAGGAGATCAATTTAAAAGGAACTTACATGACAATATTTGTATTCCTTGTGCTTGGGTTTCTCATTTGGAATAACTTGGGGAGGGGGGGAGTGTAAAATAGGTTTATGGCCACAGGAACTGGGGAACAGGGGCTAATGTCAAAGCATAATATTCAAAGAAGTTAAAAACATAACTCTCCTGTAAGAAAAAATAAGTCCACATCATAATGCATTCATTCATCAAGGAGGGAACTGCCAGGATGGCAGAGTTAGCTCAAAAGAGGAGATGAGAGAGGTAAAAAGTTAGAGACAAAATTGGCTAGAGCAAAGAGACAAGAAAGAAAGAAACCCAGGAGCACAGCTACCTGACATTTTTATAGACAGGGACTCCCTTTCCAAAGAGTAACATCCCTCCATCCCTCCTCTCCATAATCAGTCATCAAGAGCTCTCAACATTAAAGAGGCCAAGATTTAAAATGGCAGTGGAGTAAGAGGATGCTGCATGGACCTGCTCCCAGGACCAAACTGGAATTACAACTAAAATACAGAAAAACTTTCTGAATAATCAATAGAAGACTCACTGGAGAGAACACTGATAACTGAGGATGAAGTGGAGACCACATACCAGTAGAGACTGGTAGGAAGGCAGAAGTGCAAAAGGTCTGGCTGGGCTCCCACAGATAGCAACTGAAGTTCTGGAGAGATATCTCAGCTGTGGGGGATTGCCACTGAGAACTTGGGGTCTAATCCCCGAGCCAATGCACAAAATACCCTGTGAAGCCACTCAGCTTGTGCTCTGGCAATGGAAGGGCAGAGTGGACTGGAGCAGTGTGAGCAGAAGCCAGGACTGGGAGCTCTGGGGTTCGAGCTCAGAAAGCAGATAATCCTGTTTCCTATGCTGAGTCATTCACTCACGCTTTGGAGGTTATCTTTCTCACATAGAAAATTGCTAGACAGGCAGCTTTGCCTGGGGGGAAGACAGCAGACCCACCCTATTGGAATACACCTTGCCCCACCATGTGGAGTTTCTGAGACACATTAAGAGACTGAGAAAAACAGTTAGCCTCCAGGCAGAAGCAATTGCCCCACTTTGTTGAAAAAACAACAACAAACAACTCTTGCCACACCTGTGGACAACTGTGTACAGGCAATTCAAGACAGAATCCTATCAGTCTGTAGGCAGAGGTGGTCAGAGGAGGATTTGAGTCTCTGCCTAATCTAATTAGTCAGAAACAGCATTTGACACTGTCGTGCACCATAGATTGAGAGGCATAGCAGATCTACCTAATACAGAGTCACAAACCCAAACAGGCAGCCAAAAGGAGGAGAAAAAGAAACAGCCCACAAATGAAAGAACAAGAGAATTCTCCAGAAAAAGAGATAAATGAAATGGAGATAAGAAATTTATCTGATATAGAGTTCAGAACAATAATGGTAAAGATGCTCAATAGCATGAGAAAAGATATTGTAACTATGAAAACAGAAATAAAGAATGACATCACACAAGTAAAGAACACACTGGAAGGAATACACAGCAGATTAGGGGAAGCTGAGGATCAAATCAATGATTTAGAAGACAGGGTTGAAAAAAAATCACTCAACCAGTGAACCAAATAGAAAAAAAAAACCAATTAAAAAACAAGAGGACAGCTTAACAGAGCTGTGGGACAATGTAAAATGTCATAATATTCGAATAGCAGGGGTGCCAGAAGAGGCAGAAAGGGATAAAAGGATAGAGAACATGTTTGAAGAAATAATGGCTGAAAACTTCCCTAACCTGGTAAAGGAAAAAGTCATACAAGTTCAGGAGTCACAGAGAACTCCAACCAAGAATCTAAATAGGCTCCTGCCTAGATACATCATAATTAAAATGCCAAATATTAAAGACATATAGAGAATCTTAAAGGCAGCAAGAGAAAAGCAAACTGTTGCCTACAAAGGAGCTCCCATAAGGCTGACACCTGATTTCTCATCAGAAACCCTACAGGCCAGAAGGGAATAGCATGAAGTACTCAAGGTAATAGAAAGCAAGGATCTGAAATCAAGATTGCTATATCCAACAAAGCTATCATTCAAAATAGAAGGTCAAATAAAGAGTTTCCCCAGACAAAAAAAAAGGCTTAGGGAGTACATTACCATCAAGCCAGCATTACAAGAAATGCTAAAGGAACTGCTGTCATGAGAAGAAGAAATAGAGAGAGAAACCTAGGCACACAGAATTAAAATGGCAATAAATAAGTACCTATCAATAATAAATAAGTACCTATCAAAATAAGTACCTATCCATTAGTAAATATAAATGGATTAAATGCTCCAATCAAAACACATAGGGTAGATGAATGGATACAAAAACATGACCCAAATATATGCTTTCTACAAGAGACATACCTCAGAACAAAAGACACCCACAGTATGAGAGTGAAAGGATGGAAAAAATTTTTCCATGCATGGAAAAGAAAAAAAAAGGTGGAGTAGCAGTAGTCATATCTTACAAAATGGACTTCAAAATGAAGGCTATCACAAAAGACAACAAAGGTCACTACATAATACTAAAGGGATTGATCCAACAAGAATATATAACTTAACAGTATATATTCTCAGTAAACTTATATTCAGCCAATATAGGAGCACCTGAATAGATAAAAACTTCTAGATGACTTTAAGGGAGAGATCAACAAGAATATAGTCATAGTAGGGGACTTTAATACCCACTGACTTCACTGGATAGATCTTCCAGACAAAAACTTAACAAGAAAGCAGTGATTCTAAAGGACACACTGGATCAAATGGGTTTAATTTACATGTATAGAACATTTCACCCCAAAACAGCAGAATATACATTCTTCTCAAGTGCACATGGGTAATTCTAAAAGATAGACCACATGTTCGGACACAAAGCAAGTCTCTACAAGTTCAAGAAGATGAAAATCATATCAAGTATCTTCTCAGATCACAGTGGAATGAAATTAGAAATCAACTACAGCAAAAACACCCCCAAACATTCAAACACATGGAGGCTAAATAGTGTGTTACTAAACAATGAATGCGTTACCAATGAGATCAAGAAAGAAATCAAATACTTCCTGGAAACAAATGAAAATTAACACACAACAACCCAAAATCTCTGGGACACAGCAAAAGCAGTCCTGAAAGGGAAGTTCATAGCACTACAGGCCTACCTCAAAAAACAAGAAAAAATTAACAATATAATACTTAACCTTACAACCTAAAGAACTAGAAAGGGAACAACAAAAAAGGGCCTGAGTAAGTAGAAGGAAGGAAATAATAAAGATTAGAGCAAAAATAAATGACATGGAGACTAAAAAAATACAAAAAAATCAGTGAAACCAAGAGCTGGTTCTTTGAAAGGATAAACAAAATTGATGAACTGTTAGCCAGACTCATCAAGAAACAAAGAGAGAAGGTCCAAATAAATAAAACAAAAACCTAAAGTGGAGACATAACCACTGACACCACAGAAATACAAAGGATTGTAAGAAAATACTATGAACAACTATATGCCAACAAGCTGGACAATGTGGATAAAATGGACAAATTCATAGAAAAATACAATCTCCCAAAACTGAATCAGGAAGAATCAGAAAACCTGAATAGGCCAATAACAACCAATGAAATAGAAGCAGTAATCAAAAACTCCCAGCAAACAAAAGCCCCGTGCAGACAGTTTCACACGGGAGTTTTACCAAACATTCAAAAAAGAACTAACACCTCTACTCCTCAAAGTATTCCAAAACATCCAAGAGGAAGGAACACTTCTAAGCTCTTTTTATGAGGCCAGCATTACCCTAATCCCAAAACTAGATAAAGACACTACAAAGAAAGAATTACAGGCCAACATCCCTGATGAACATGGTTGCTAAAATCCTCAACAAAAGGCAGTCTCTTCAATAAATGATGTTGGGAAAATTAAACAGATACATGCAGAAAAATGAAACTAGACCACCAACTTACACCATACAAAAGAATGAACTCAAAATGGATAAAAGACTTAAATGTAAGTTGTGAACCATAAAAATCCTAGAAGAAACCATAGGCAGCAAAATCTCAGACATCTCTCACAGCAATATGTTTACGGATACATCTCCTAGGGCAAAGGAAACTAAGGAGAAAATAAGCAAATGGGACTACAACAAAATAAAAAGCTTCTGCTCAGCAAAAGAAACCATCAACAAAACAAAAAGGGAGCCACTGCATGGGAGAACATATTTGGCAATGGTACATCTGATAAAGGGTTAATATCCAAAATATATAAGGAACTCATACAACTTAACAAAAAGGAGACAAACAATCCAATTAAAAAATTAGCAAAGGACCTAATAGAGACTTCTCCAAAGAGGATATACAGTTGGCCTGGAGACATAATGAAAAAATGCTCAAAATCACTGATCATCAGAGAGATGCAAATTAAAATGACGAGATACCACCTCACACCTGTCAGAATGGCTACCATCAACAAATCCACAAGTGACAATGCTGGCGAGAGTGTGGAGAAAAGGGAACCCTCTTACACTGCTGGTGGGAATGCAGACTGGTGCAGCCATTATGGAAAACAGCATGGAATTTCCTCAAAAAATTAAATATGGAACTGCCATTTGACCCAGTGATCCCACTTCTAGGAATATATCCTAAGGAACCTGAAACACCAATCAGAAAGAATGTATGAACCCCTATGTTCATTGCAGCACAATTTATAATAACTAAGATCTGGAAACAGCCCAAGTGCCCATCAGTAGATAAGTGGATAAAAATGCTATGGTACACTTATATCATGGAATACTATACAGCAGTAAAAAAGAAGGATCTCTTACCTTTTGAGACAGCATGGAGGGACCTGAAGAGTATCATGCTAGGTGAAATAAGTCAGTCAGAGAAAGACAAGTATCACATGATCTCACTCATATGTGGAATCTAAGTAACAAAAACTGATGAATGGAGTGGATCCAGAGACATGGAAGCAGGGAACAGAGTGTGGAATCTCAGAGGGAAGGCGGGGGAGGGTGGGTGGGTGGGGAGGTAACTAACCAAGGACCTTCTATGTATATATGCATGGCCCTTGGACACAGACAATAGGGTGGTGAAGGCCGGGGATGGGGCAGGAGTAGGCTGGAGGGGGCCGATGGGGGGAAAAGGACGCATATGTAATACTTTCAACAATATAGAAATATTAAAAAACAAACAAAAACCTGGTTAGTGTCCTCTGTCCCACAGGATAAAAAAAATTGTCAACCCTGAGGTTATCTTTTCTATTACCAACAGTTAATCATTTTTATCTCTCTGGACAATGATTTGTAAATGGTCAATCTTCTATAATTAACATTTCACTGAACATGGTCTGGGCTCTTATCACTTGTTAAGTGGTGTGTCACAGAAGGTACCTCAGAAAATCAGCTTCCTTTCTTTTTTTAAAAAAATACATTTTATGGATTTTTTATAGAGAGGAAGGGAGAGGGATAGAGAGAAACATCGATGAGAGAGAAACATCGATCAGCCGCCTCCTGCACACCCCACACTGGGGATGTGCCCAGAACCAAGGTACATGCCCTTGACCGGAATCGAACCTGGGACCCTTCAGTCCACTGGCTGACGCTCTATCCACTGAGCCAAACCGGTCAGGGCACAATCAGCTTCCTTTCATCCAGGCGTGAGACCTTGCTCTGGTCCGCGCTGGAAGAGCAGGCGTCATCTTTCCCCCCCTCCCACGCTTGAGTGACACCTCTTAACGTCACAGAAGGGAAATCCATGATGGTGCTTTGTGACTTATGAAGCTGTGAGACCTGGTAGCCCATTTTCAGTATTCATCCACGCACATGTACACACACATGCACACTCAGAGGCGTGCATGCGCCTGGGTAAGAGAATTCCTCCTTGGATTGGAGTGTGACCTGCTACAACCTGGGCCCCGTGTTGCCCTGGTGATATACTCCTCACAAAGAGTTGCTATGCTGGATGGGCTGGGGCATGTGGTTGCTACAACCCAAAGTCAGCACAGGCTTGAGCCCCAGGGGACCCAGTCATGACCACCAGCATGACTGGCTCAGACCGCATCCGCTCTGGAGGGCTCGCCGGCTGAACTCCAGCCCTGCTGCCCGTTGAGTTTTAGTCTCTCTTCCTTTGACCAAATCTCTCTGATTTTCATGTGGACAAACTTGACTTCTCTGGGCAGGTCCTCCCCTCTTTCCCTCTGCCTCTCTAGTCTTGTTTCTGTCCAACCTTCTGATCCTGCACCACAAAATTCTGGGAAGTGGCTGTCAAAGAGCAGCCCTCAATGGGGGACTGGGAGCAGGAGCGGGTCAGGGGGTGGGCACTGTGACACGGTGACACATCTTACTTCACTCTGTGGCTGGGACTCCAGTCTGAAGAAGGCTCAGGTACAAAACATCAGCTGTGCATGCCCATCCTCTCTCTCTCTCTCTCTCTCTCTCTCTCACACACACACACACACACACACACACACACACACACACACACACACACTTCCTGTGCAGCTGGAATTGCAGGGTCTCCTACTTGCATGTCCCCCTTCAAGGCCCTGGAAAGGGCTCTGACAATTCCGCATTCACAAGTTTGTAATCATCTCCTCCGTGAAGGCCCCCAACTGTGTAAGCCACAGGCTCCACAGAACCTCGTGGGCCCCCAGTCCTTCTCCACTAATACAGTCAGGAGAGCGGCCATGTGGCGGCAGCTGGAGTTTCCCTCCAGTCGAGGCTTTGGGGTGCGCACAGCACCCGTTCTCGGTGGTTTATCCTGCTCCAGCAAAGTGGGACTTGCTGTAACCGGAGGCCTCTGTCAGCCAGGCTGCTTCCTGGTGGCTCAGGACAAGTTGTGACCAGGGTGACTAGGCCCTTGGAGACATGTCCTTTTCCTCGTGATAACCAGAGGAGGGAAGGGCTGGCACATGGCCCTGGAGAGGGCATAGGGGGCTGTAGCAGAACTAAAATGATTCTTAGTCACTGGGATCTCACCTTGGCTTCTGCTCCCAGCCCCACAGCCGGGGAGCCCTGACCCCGCCTCAGGCTGCTGGATCTGAGCTCTCCCAGCCTCCGCCAGCTCCTGGGCCTCTGTCGCTCACTGATTTGGGGAACGGGGAGGGGGGTTGTCTTATCTTTAAAGAGCAGATGGAGAAGTTCTCATTTTATATTAAAGCCATCCAGTCTCAGAAAAAGCAATCTGCTGGCAGCTGCTGGAATAGCGATTTGAAATGCATGTCCACTGCCCCTCGGCTGTCCGGGGGGCTGGGCTTCTCTTTCCCCCCATCTCTTGGAAATTGGCCAAATGCTGGTATCCTGCTCATATGGGGGGGCCTCCTTTATGACAGGGGGACAGAGAAGGAGCCAACCTGAGCCTGTGCCGGTGTCCAGGGCCCAGGACAGGCTCCTGTGGATGCTCATCACCAACTGGTCGGAATCGGGAATGTGGGCAAATGCAGGGCTTCCCTTTCAGGCCCCCATCCTTTGCTCCTCCAAAATCTGGCGTTGCCTCCATCCATCCATCCATCCATCCATCCATCCATCCATCCATCCATCCATCCATTCATCCATCCATCCATCAATCCATTCATCCATTCACTCATACCTGCATTAATTCTTCTATTAGTGGTCTTTGAACACCAGGGTTCTTCTGCTAGAGGCAGCAGAGACTGGCCCTGCCCTGCTGTGACAGAAACAGGAGCGGGCGGTGTGGGGGACACGTGTGGGCGCTGGCGGCAGGTGTGTGGGCTGCCTTAGGCGGGGCCCCGAGAAGCAGACCCTGACACAGGCAGGGGAAGCAGTTCACTTGGGGGTCCATCCCAGGAGGCAAGTGGGAGTGGGGGACTGAGACAGGGAAGGGATGACGATGGGTAGAGGCCACTGCTATGGGCACCTGGGCTCAATTGCCCTGGGGACCCCAGAAGTGTCCCCTGAGGGTGAGGGGGTATTGATGCCCCAGCTCCATCCAGCATAGCTGAGGCCTTGGGACCTGAGGACGCCGGCTACTGAGGTCACAGCTGTGCCATGGGGAGCCCCCCAGGGTGGGACAGAGCAGAGCAGAGGGGCCAGTGAGTATGAGGGGGGCCTCTTCTGGGCAGTGGAAGCATGAGTCCCTGCTCAGGGTTTTGGGGGCTGAGGGTAGGGGGTCAGCAGAGAGCCTGGCACAGTAGGAGGCCGCCTTGGCCTCACTTTTATAGTAAGAACGGGGTGGCCCTGCCCAGCTCTGGGGAAGGTGCCCCCGGGGAGAGAGCAGGTGGAGGGAAGATGAGGAAGGAGGCCAGGGTGGTGCCCAGAAGGGACAGCTGCAACCCCAACAGTCTGCATCCTGCAGAGGCAGTTTCTGAGCCCCCCACGGCCCGGTCCCCTCACACTTGGCTCACTCCCACAGGGACCCGAGGATTTGCTCAGCTTCCCATCAGCCGCCCCCGTTGGGCCCCTCCAAAGCCAGGACCCCTGCGGAGGCCCAGGAGAGCCTGTTTAATGAACAATGAGAACAGGACACCCCAGAAAGCAGCCGGGGCCTCCCAACGGGTCCTGAGCAGGCGTGCGGCTCCTGGCCACGGCCACTGCGGGCAGGTCTGGCTCTCCCAGTCTGTGTCCCTGTCTGCGACGGCATCCCATGGCAGCGCTGTGAGGAAAGAGCGGGTGATTCGCAGTGTGGTCACCCCGAGGTGGGGTGGCTGCTCCTGCCACTGTGGGCAGAGGCCAGGGACGTGCCACACAGGGTGGCTCCCACAACAGAGAATTATCCTGCCCAAGTGTCAATTGTGTCAACGTTGGGAAAACCCCCTCTTGTGGAAAGATGAATGTTCCAGAATATTCTGGAAACATGGGCTGGGCTCCTATCAGGCCCGCGACCCAGGGAAAGCCATGTGCCTCTCTGTGCTGGCTCCCTCCACCTGGAGCTGGGAGACCCCTTCTTCCCCCCCCAACCCCCCAGCTTCATCCCTTGAGTGTTTCCAGGGCAAACAAGGCCTGGCTCCTATAGGGATGAGGCCTGATAAATAAAGGCCCGGTTTTATCCCACGGCCCACAATCCAAGGGAAAGAAGAAAAGCCTGGCCCGTGGCTCAAAGAGCTGCCTCGTTTCTTCCTGGAAATAATCTGCTCTTAAACCCCACCCAGGCGGCCGGGCTCTGGGCATCCTGCCCTTTAAGGCAGATTGGTTTGTACATGGCTGTGTCTCTTCAAAGAGCTGGCAGTCCAGGCTGCGGGGCACCAGCCTTTTCAGGAGGCCCTTAGAATAGGAGCTGTTCAGCTGGTACCTGGGCAGGTAAGCTTCTTAGAAGAGAGTGTGCCCTCGCCTCTCAAAGGTTCTGAAGAGGCTCCGTGGGGAGCTCCTCCTGATTTATCTGGCAGGTCCCTGGCTCGCTGGGTTGTTACCAGAAGGAAGGTCCTGGAAGCTCAAGGCAACGTGCGTCTCACAGCCAACCCTCACATTTGCCAGCCCAGTGCCCAGGCCCCTCGGTGCCATCCCCTGGGGCAGGAGGACTGTGCAGAAATGCATGTAGGGATGTTATTAGAGCTCCAAGAACGTGCAGTTACCTGGTTCCGCCGAAGACCCCCTGTCGATAGGTGTCCATGCAGGAATCACATAGGGCCGGGGCTTGCCACCAGCATTCACAGCGCCCATTTGGGGTGGAAAATGCCAGCATTCTTTCCAGGGCTTCTGTTTAAATTCTGCTACACATTCTAAATATCACCTGTATTATTTATTGACTCCAAATTCTTCCCCCTTGGAGCCTCTGTGTGTTGGGAATGATGAATGGGAAAAAGGCGTTAAGGGCTCTGTCGCTGGGATCAGGTGGCCTTGGTTTGAGTCTGGCTCTGCCACTTGTTGGCTGTGTGCCCTAAGGAAACTTATGCAACCTCTCTGAGCCCAGGTTAGATCATCTGGGAAATGGTATGGAAATGGGGCTCTCATCCCAGGGCTGGCAGGAATGAGGATGCGGTGAGAGGCAAAGCTCTCTGCACAGTCAGTGCTCAGGGCCGGGGAAGACAGAATGGAAGGAATTGGAGCTGAAGGTCTTTCCCTGGGGCCAGGTAAGAAAGCAGGAAAAGACTTGATCGCATCAGCCTTGGACACTTGATGGAAACTACCTATCATCTCTGATGGAGAAACGAAGGACAGAGCAGGAACCCTGGGTCACATAGACCTGGTTTCAGTCCTGGCTCTACCCCTTCTGAAGTAGTGACCTTGGTCATAGGACAGCTGCTCTGAGCCTCCGTTTCCTCATCTATGAAGTGGGGATCCAGGCGGCACCCACGCCCTGGGGCTGCTGGGACTGGCCACGGGAAGGAAGGCTTGTTACATGTGTGGTGTGGTGACTAGCAATCACTGAAAATATTTGAGGCTGTTTCATTATTTAAGAGTGACTGCACAGGACACAAAGCGAACCTTTATTCTTGTTATAAACAGTCACACAGAATGCTGTTCTTTATCTCCTCAGGGTTGGGCTGAAGGAACCAGGGGTCCCAGAGTTTGCTGGGCACCATCACCCTGGGTGTCTCAGTCTGCCCTGGCAGGCGGGGTCAAGGCTGCTGCCCTGGTGGGGCTGTTAGAAGCGCCCTCCTGCTTTGCTCCGCATGGAGTGGACGGTGCATCATGGTCTCACTCACCCTTCTGCTGGACGCTGCAGTCCTGCCTCTCCCAGGGCCCCTGACAGAGCACACCCCTCCTTTGCCCCAGAACGCTTAGCCATGTCTGTGGATCTGAACAGTGACAACACCACCCCAGCATCCTCTTCAGATAGCTGAGTGCACCTCCCTCCTGTGAGGCAGAAAAACCCCCAGCTCACAAAGCATATGACACACAAAAGTGATATCAAACAAGACAACAGGAACTCACATGTCCAGGGGCCCAGTCCTGCCTTGTATCTAACAAGCACTCAGCAGGTAGGTGGCATCCCTCAAAAGGCTGAAAAGAGTTGTGGGGTTTTTTGGTCATTATTACTTTTATTTATAAGGTCTTTTCCCCCCCTCAGTAACATTTGTCGTTTTATTTTATTTTTCTTTTAATCTTTATTGTTTAAAGTATTACATGGGTCCTTCTTTCCCCCCATTAACCTCTTCCACCCCACTCCTGTCCTCCCCACCCCCAGGCCCTCACCAGCCCATTGTCTGTGTCCACAGGTTATGTATAGAAGTTCATTAGTTGATCTCTTCCCACCCATCCTCCCCTGCCTTCCCTCTGAAGTTCAATAGTCTGTTCATGCTTCTATGACTCTGGGTCTATTTTTGATCATCAATTTATTTGGTTCATTAGATTCCACATATGAGTGAAAGAAAAATCATGTGATACTTGTCTTTCTCTGACTGGCATATTTCGTTCAGCATAATCCTCTCCAGGTCCATCCATGCTGCTGCACGTGGTAAGAGTTCTTTCTTTTTTATTGCCATGTGGTATTCCATTGTGTAGATGTACCATCGTGTTTTTATCCACTCATCTGCTGATGGGCACTTAGGCTGTTTCTAAGTCTTAGCTATTGTAAATGGTGCTGCTATAGACATAGGGGTGCATATATTTTTTGTGATGAGTGTTTCGGGTTTCTTAGGATATATTCCCAGAAGTGGGATGACTGGGTCAAATGGGAGTTCCATATGTAATTTCTTTTTTTAAAAAAATATATTTTATTGATTTTTTACAGAGAGGAAGGGTTAGGGATAGAGAGTTAGAAACAACGATGAGAAAGAAACATCAATCAGCTGCCTTCTGTGTACGTGCCCCCAACCAAGGTACATGCCCTTGACTGGAATCGAACCTGGGACCCTTGAGTCTACAGGCCGATGCTCTATCCACTGAGCCAAACCAGTTAGGGCTGTAATTTCTTGAGGAAACTCCATACTGTTTTCCATAATGGCTGTACCAGTCTGCATTCCCACCAGCTGTGTATGAGGGTTCCCTTTTTTCCACATCCTAGCCAACATTTTTCATTCTTTGGTTTGTTGATGATAGCCATTCTGACAGGTGTGAGGTGATATCTCCTTATCATTTTCATTTGCATCTCTTGGATGATTAGTGACTGAGCATTTTTCATATGTCTTTTGACCATCTGTATGTCCTCTTTGGAGAAGTGTCTATTTAGGTGCTTTGCCCATTTTTTCATTGGGTTGTTTGTCTTCCTTCTGTTAAGTTGTATGAGTTCCTTATATATTCTGGAGATTAACCCCTTATCAGATGTATCATTGCCAAATATGTTCTCCCATGCAGTGGGCTTTCTTGTTGTTTTGTTGCTGGTTTCTTTTGCTGTGCAGAAGCTTTTTATTTTGATGTAGTCCCATTTGTTTATTTTACTCCTTAGTTTCCTTTGCCCTAGAAGATGTATCCGTAAACATATTGCTATGAGATATGTCTGAGATTTTGCTGCCTGCGGTTTCTTCTAGGATTTTTATGGTTCACAACTTACATTTAAGTCTTTTATCCATTTTGAGTTTATTCTTGTGTATGGTGCAAGTTGGTGGTCTAGTTTCATTTTTTTGCATGTACCTGTCCAATTTTCCCAACACCACTTATTGAAGAGACTGCCTTTACTCCACTGGATCTTCTTGATTCCTGTGTCAAATATTAATTGAGAATAGTGGCTTGGGTCGGTTTCTGGGTTCTTCGTTCTGTCCCATTGATCCATTTGGCCATTCTTGTGCCAGTACCAGGCTATTTTGAGTACAGTGGCTTTGTAGTATAACTTGAAATCTGGTATTGTGATTCCTCCAACTTTGTTCTTCCTGCTCAAGATTGCTGCAGTTATTTGGGGTCTTTTTTGGTTCCATATAAATTTTCAGAGAGTTTGTCCTAGGTCTGTGAAATATGCTATTGGTATTTTAGGGATTGCATTGAACCTATAGATTTCTTTGGGTAGTATGAATATTTTAATGATGTTGATTCTACCAATCCATGAACATGGTTTATTCTCCCACTTGTTTATATCTTCCTCTATCTCTTTTTTCAACATCCTATAGTTTTCAGAGTACAGGTCTTTTACCACCTTGTTTAAGTTTATTCCTAAGTATCTGAATTTTTTTTTCTTGCAATGGTAAATGGGATTGTATTTTTTAGTTTCGCTTTCTGAGAGCCCACTATCGGTGTATAAAAATGCTATGGATTTTTGGGGTGTTAAATTTGTATCCTGCTATGTTTCAGAATTCATTCATTAAATCTGGTAGTTTTTTTTGACAGAGTCTTTAGCGTTTTCTATGTACAGTATCATGTCATTTGCAAATAATGAGAGTTTTATTTCTTCCTTTCAAATTTGGATTTCTTTTATGTCTTCTTCTTGTCTGATTGCTATGGCCAGGACTTCCAGAACTATGTTGAACAAAAGTGGTGAAAGCGGCTATCCCTGTCTTGTTTCTGTTCTTAGGGGATATGGTTTTATTTTTTGCCCATTGAGTATAATGCTGACTGTAGGTTTGTCATATATGGCCTTTATTGTGTTGATGTATGTTCCCTCTATTCCCACTTTGCTGAGAGTTTTTATCAAAAAAGGGTGTTGGGTTTTGTCAAATGCTTTTTCGGCATCAATTGATATGAACATGTGATTTTTGTCTTTCAATTTGTTTATATGATGTATCACATTTATTGATTTGCGAATATTGTACCAGCCATGCATCCCTTGAATAAATCCCACTTGGTCATGGTGTATGATCTTTTTAATGTGTTACTGGATCCAGTTTGCTAATGTTTTGTTGAGGATTTCAGTGTCTATGTTCATCAGGGATGTTCGCCTGTAGTTCTCTCTCTTTTTTGTGTGTAGTGTCTTTATCTGGTTTTGGAGTTAGGTGATGGTGGCCTCATAGAAAGAGTTTGGAAGTGTTCCTTCCTCTTGAATTTTTTGAAATAGTTTGAGGAGTAAGGTGTTGATTCTTCTTTGAATAGTTGGTAAAACTCCCTGTGAATCTGTTTGGACCAGGGCTTTTGTTTGTTGGGATATTTTTTATTACTGTTTCAATTTCATAGTAGTTATTGATCTACTCAGGTTTTCAGATTCCTCCTGATTGAGTTTGGAAGGTTGTATTTTTTAAGAATATATCCATTTTGTCCAGGTTGTCCCATTTATTGGAATAAAGTTGTTCACAGTATTTTATTACAATCCTTTGTATTCCTGTGGGGTTGTTACTTCACCTCTTTTGTTTCTGATTTTGTTTATTTGAGTCTACCCTTTTTGTTTCCTGGTTAGCCTGGCTAGAGGTCCATCAATCTTCTTTATCCTTTCAAAGAACCAGCTCTTGTTTATCCTTTTTTTTTTTTTTTTTGGTCTCTATATCATTTATTTTCTCTCTGATCTTTATTATTTTCTTCCTTCTACTTGTCCTGGGTTTTTCTCTTTTGTAACCCATTCATTGTTAAATAGAATGTTATTTAGTCTCCATGTATTTTATTGTTTTTGAGTGTTTTTATTGTAGCTGATTTCTAATTTCATGCCTTGAGGACAGAGAAGATGGTTGATATGTTTTCAATCCTCTTGAATTTGTAGAGACTTAGCCTGTGTCCTAAACGTGGTCTATCTTTGAAAATGTCCCATGTGCACTTTAGAAGAATATCTATTCTGTTGCTTTGGGGTGGAATGTTCTGAAGATGTCAATTAGTTCCATCTGTTCGAGAGTGTCATTTCGGATTGCTGTTTCTTTGTTGATTTTCTGTCTAGAAGATTTATCCAGTGATGTTAGTGGGGTATTAAAGTCCCCTACTATGATTATATTGCTGTTGATCTCTCCCTTGATATATATCATCTGGAAGTTTTTTAACCCATTAACTGCCATAAGCATCTAATAGACGCAAGCGGCAGACCTTTATTAATTAAATTAAAAATATCATGGCAGTTAACTGGTTAATATATTTAGATGCTTCTGCATTGTGTGCCTATATCTTTACCAGAGTTATAGCGTCTTATTGTATTGATCCCTGTAGTATTATGAAGTTGCCTTCCTTATCTCTTGTTATGGCCTTCACTTTGAGGTCTATTTTGTCAGATATAAGTACTGCTACTTCAGCTTTTGTTTCATTTCCATTTGCCTGGAAACTTTTTTCCATACCTTCACTTTCAGTCTGTATGAGTCCTTTGTCCTAAGGTGGGTCTCTTGTACACAGCATATCTAAAGGTCACGTTTTCGTTTCCTTCAGCCACCCTATGTCTTTTGATTGGAGCATTTAATCTATTTACAGTTAAGGTTATCATTGATAGATACTTGTTTGTTGCCATTTTTATTCTTTATGCCTGTGTTCCTTCTTCCCTTTCTATTTTTTCTTTTTACAACAATCCCATTAGCATTTCTTGCATTGCTGGCTTGGTGGTAATAAATTCACTTAGCCCTTTTTTTTTGTCTGCGAAGCTCCTGATTTCACCTTCAATTTTGGATGATAGCTTTTCTGGATAGAATACTCTTGGAGTCAGCCCCTTGCTTTGCATCACTTTGTATACTTCATTCTATTCCCTTCTGGCCTGATGTGTTTCTGTTGAAAAATAAGTTGATAGTCTAATGGGAGATCCCTTGTAGGTAACTTTCTGTCTCTCTCTGGCAGCCTTTAAGATTTTTACTTTGTCATTGATGTTTGCCAATTTAATCATGATGTGTCTTGGGGTGGGTCTTTTTGGGTTCATCTTGTTTTGGACTCTCTGTGCTTCTTGGACTTGTGTGAGTTTTTCATCCCAAAGTCAGGGAAGTTTTCTATCATTACTTCTTCAAACAGGTTTTCTACTCCTTGCTCAGCTTCCTCTCCTTCTGGTACCCCTATTATGTGGATGTTGTTTTGTTTCATGTTGTCCCAGAGCTCCTTTAGACTCTCCTCCTGCTTTTTAATTTTTTTTCCAGTTGCTGCTCTGCTTGGGTGTTTTTTCTACCTTGTCTTCTAACTCTCTGATTCAGTTTTCGGCTTCTGCTAGTCTACTGTTGAAACCTTCCATTGTGTTCTTTATTGCAGCTATGTCATTCTAAATTTCCTCTTGATTCTTATATATGTTGGTGAATTTCTTATCCAGAAGTTTGAGCATCCTTATAACCATTACTCTGAATTCTTTCTCTGACAAATTGCTTGCCTCCATTTCATTTAATTCCTTTTCTGGTGATTCCTCCTTTTCTTTCATTTGGGGGATATTTCTTTCTCTCCCCATTTTTGCTGTTCCTTTGTAATTGTTTCTATGTATTAGATCAAACTGCTGAGCCACCCAGGTTTTTTTGAATTGGTCTTATATAGTAGTGTTTTGTGGGACCCAGTGGTGCAGTCTCTCAGGTCTTCTGGGCTGGGTGTTCTAGGAAGGCCCCCTACTTGAGATATTTGGGTTCTCCTGATATAGTTGGGTCATAAATGTTATTGTCCCATTTGTGGATGGAGTCTCCTCTCAGGATGTCTCACTCCCTATCATGTTGTGCCAACTGCTTTGGAGGTGCTGACTGAACAGCACAAAATACAACACAACAAGACATGACACAGAAGGAATAGAACACAAATGTACACAAGACACCTATAACTCCAATAAAAGTGACCACCAGGAAACAGAGAATTAGGAAAGAGAAAAGAGGACAAAAATGACAGCGAGAAGGAGAAAAAGAAAGAAAGAAAGATTATGGAGAGAAAGCAAAACAAAACAAACAAATAAAACAAAAATAACAAACAAAAAACACCCAGAAAAAGGGGAGATCAGAACCTGTAGATACAGGGCTTAAATAGAGAAAATAAGGTTAAGGAATTGGATGAATAGGGGAAGGACCATGGTTTAGAAAAGAGGAGATGGGGGGGGAAAGAACATAAGAAGAAAATAAATAAATAAAAACTAAATTTTTTTTGAAAAGGAGAATAGAGGCAAGAGCAGATAGGCCTGAATTTAGGAAGTGAAACAAGTTAAAAAATTAGGAGAAGAAAAGAGCAAGAGAAGAGAGAAAAATTGAGTAATGAAGAAAAAGAAAAGATAAGGGGAAATGGAGTAGTAGCAGGGAAGAGGAATTAGATATATGAATAAACCAACAGAGACTAGGATAATAACATCTATAAAGCAGGTAAAGAAGATCCATTTTTTATAAGGAGATAAAAGAAAGGAAAAAGGAAAACTAAAATGGGGAAAGGAGAAGAAAAATGAGAGGAAGAAAAGAGAAATGAGGAAGAGAAAGGTGCAAAAAATAAAATAAGGTAAAATGAAAAAAATTTAAATAATAAAAATAAAAAAGTTATGTGTCGTTCACTTCAGCCGAATTTTACTGCCAATGGGGGCTGGTTGAGGACCCCACTCTTCTGTTCTGTCTGCCAATTCTGGGCTTCCTACTAGGTCCTTAGGTGCTGGCCACCGTCAGACACTGTCTTTGGCTTTTAGCACCCTGTTGAAAGTCCGAGCGATCCACCAGTCCACTGCTTGTGTCTGTCTCCACAGGCCTTGGCTGCAAGCAGGCAGGGCCAGACTGCCCTCGTTGCCTGTCTGCCAGCTGTCAGTCTTAATCACTCAAAAGTCTGTTTCTGATAGGGCTGTAGGTGGGGTTGGTGCTGTTTCGCTTTCAGGGAGTAATATGGGTGATTTTTTCCTGACCCAGAGTTACTCCTCCTTGAGTGGCCCAAAATATTATCCTGGCCTTGGTTGGTCAGAGAACCTTATATGGAGACCAATGGGGTTGGCTGGCAACCTGGAGTTTTTATTGGTCTGGTTCCCAGAATAGTGGGGCGGACAATCCCTCTTCCAACCCAGGGCTCCTTGGGACTATTCAGACCGGTAACCTTGGCCTCTGCCTTTGTTTCCTCTGGAAGGCTCCAAAGGCAGGGTGTGGCGGCTGTATCACCTGTCTTGAGGCTACTGGGAGGGGCTAGCTCTTCAGGGGAGAAATGGCCACTTAGGTTTGGAAGCTTAAGAATGTCCCAATGCAGGACTCCTGGCCATGTCTCCCTGCCCTGCTTCCCTCCTGGGCCTCTCCTCAGGCACCTCAGGTCTGTGCCTCCCTCCCTCCCTGGCCAAAGCCTCAGGTGAGTGTTTGCAATTGAAACGGCCTGTGTTCTGGGCTTAGAGAATAAAAGCAAAGACAAAACAAAACCAAAACAAGGAAACTTCTGGTTTCTCCGCCTCCCCCCCCCCCCCCCACCAGGCTGCTTTCACACCCGGCTCAGCCTTTCTCCTCCCTGTGCAGCCTTTCGAGGCTGTGGTCTTGGGTCAGTTCCCGGCAGCCAGTAGCCCTGTGGCCTTTTCTTTTCACAGGTGGACGTTACACCTGTTGCCAAGGGACTTGGCTTTGGTGCAGCACAGCTTCCCTTCACCCTCTTGGCCCACTGGCCCACCGCCTTCCACAAGCCCACGTTCCCGTTCCTACCATCTCCAGGCGTCCTCTGCCCTTCCTTGTTGTAAATTGTCTCCTCAGCTGTGTTTAATTTGTTAATTCCAGGCCGATGATCTCTGATTTAGTTGTATTTCCAGTCTGATCCGGGATGAGGTGTATGACACGTCTGCCTATTCGGCCGATATCCGCGTTGTCATTTTCATACAGAATACCACGAACCTGTCTACTGATGTGCCATGGGGCTCACCTGCATTCAGTGTGAGTCGCTTTTTTTTTTTCTTTTTAATTTAAAGGTGATGAAAATAATAGGCTCTAGCTACCAGAGTAATTCAGGTCAGTTTCAACCCAGCCAAGCCCACGTCTCAGCGCTAACACTGTTGTTGCCCTGGAATTCTGTTATCCAGGAATGTTGTTGAATGATTCGGGCCCATCCCTCTGGCCTCGAGAGTCTGGTGTGACTCACCCCCTGGCCAGCAGTTTAAACCACTTCAGGCGGGAGGAAGTGCCCAGTTACCCTGGGGCAGCCCTGGTGCCACTTTGATTCTTTTCAAAAAGGCAGTTCACGAAAGACGATTCCATTTAGATCCCTCAGCAAAACTTCTCATACCAATAAACTCACATATCACACAAAAATTCTTGGTCTGACCATATGTACCATTTTTTTATATTGAGAAAATGCTAATCATTAGAATAAGACCCAAGGAAGATATTTGTTCCCATTAAGGGAACGAGGAAAACCGAGTCTTGAAAAGCCTAGACAAAATTTGACGGTGCCTTGGAAGCGGTCAAAGTGGCATAAGGAGCTCTGGGGGTCTGGCAGACTTGAACTTGCACCCCTTAATGCTAACCACCAGACCTAGCTCTCAGAAGACTCTGGCTTTGCAGGGTCTCGCGTCGCTAGCATGAATGAGGTCAGACACATAGTAGGTGCTTTTATGAGGAGCCTACACTTCTCTGCGGGGCCCCGGGCCTGAAGAAGTGCCCTCAACAGGCTCATCCAAATGCTGGGGTGCGGGGCGGGACACCTGTCTGAAACAGGGGATGCTGGCCCTGGCCGCACACACAGGATGGAGATTTGAAATGCATTCCTGAGAGGTGTTTCATTTCAGTCGGCTGATGAATTGATAACCATGAATACTTTATGTCTCTCTCTGGGCTTGTCTGGACAACATGTCGTGCTGAGAACTTGACAGAAAAATTGGATTCAGGATCCAAAGAGCCTGGGAGGCAGAGCCCAGACCCCCAAACCCACCTGACCCAGGCTGGTCCCGCCCCCCCCCCCCGCCCACTTTTTCCAAGGGTCAGGGAGCTTTGGAATAATGAGAGGTCCAGGGTGTTTTTGAAATAATAGAGGAGGTATGTTTAGTTGGGGGGTCTTTAGTTTGGGCAATCAATTCCTAATAGCCCTCCCCCGTGACCTGGGCTAAGGTGAGTGGGCCGGTCCCCGAGGCAAGGACAACAGAAAGGAGACAATCGACTTAAACTCAAGAAGAACTTGAGGTTTTATGAGAAACTCAGGCCCAGAGAGGGTGGACATACCCAAGCTCACCCAGCAAGTCAGGGGTGGACCACAACCCACATAGGTGAATAGCTGTTATTCCTGGATTCCATCCATCCATCCATCCATCCATCCATCCATCCATCCATCCATCCTTCCCATGGAGGAGGGAGGGAGGAGACAGGGAAGGAAGGAAATAAGCTCTAGGTCCAATTCTCTCTTCACTTGTGAGCCTCCTTCCCACGGACCCCACGCCCCCTGTCCGCCTCTCCCTGTTCCTTCCTCGCTCTGTGCTGTGAGTCGTCCCTCAGGATTCGTCTGTCCTCCTAACTGTCGCCTGTGCTCAGGGCTCTGGAGGACACGGTCCCCCTTCCTGACTCTCCCGGAACCTCTCTCCCCTCCCAAACCCCGGGCTGCAGGAGGGCGGTCCCCGCTTCACTGCGGGCATGGGCCTGTGCTCTTTAGCGAAGGCACCACGGGTGCCTGAGCCTGGAGGGCCCTTTGGGACCCGGGCCTCTGACTCCTGGGCTCTTCCTCCACGCAGGTGGGGAGCCTCCAGGTGGAAGGGCCGTGGATTGAGATCCCATTTCGGTTTCACAGTAGAAATGTTAGTGTTTTTGCAGCGGCCCTGAGGGGCTGGCTGGCTGGGCAGGTGGAATTTGTCAGAGCACCGGAGGCTCCTGAGTGTGGGCTCAACACCTTTTCTGCCTGGGCCCCCTGCCCCCCTTGCTCCTCCTCCGGCCCCCCCAGGACAGCGGATGCCCCCAGGCAAGGCCCCGAGTATGCCACTTTCTGGCTTGGAGGAGGCGGGTCATTTGGGGAATCGAGGTGTCACAGCCGGTGAGTGGCAGGGCCAGCATGAACACCTCGAGTTCATCCTCCTCCCACAGGCTGTGCGGGTGGTTAGAGGGGAGCTCTGTGGGTGAGACAGGGGTCACATCCCGGGCCAAAGCACGTGCACCCAATAAGCGTGGTCATCCTCAGATACACATGCATGCACACAGCATATACACCCATGTACACACATGCAAACACACATGTTCACACACACAGCTGACTCAGGCCTGGCAGTGGCTGGCATGCTTGCTGTCTAGACAGAACTAGGAGCTGAATTGTCCCCGACTTTGCGCGGATGCAGCTGGGGGCTGTAGACAGGTACCCACACCCGAGCATACACATGCACCCAAGCATATACAAACATGCATGCACACCTGGTCATACACAAACATGAACCCACACATGAGCATACACATACACCCGAGCATACACAAACATGCACACACACCTGAACATACACATATACCCGAGCATACACAAACACGCACACATACCTGGACATACACAAACATGCATGCACACCTGAGCATACACATACACCGAGCATACACAAACATGCATGCACATCTGAGCATACAGAAACATGCACACACACCTGGACACACACAAACATGCATGTACACCTGAGCATACACATACACCCAGCATACACAAACATGCATGCACACCTGAGCACACACATGCATGCACGCATACACGTGCACACCAGGATGGGTAGTAAAGCTTAATTGACATTCAGAGGATGGCTGGGTCACTGCTGGGGATCCCAGCACACTGAAAGCCCCACCAGCTGTCTCCTGCTACTCCCCCTTAACCCGCCGTTTGTCTGGGAGCTGAGGAAAAGTGGCTCTGAGTGATCTTCCTCCGCGGTGGCTCCGCGGGGGTTTCCGGAGACTGCAGGTGACGTAGCCACTCGGCTGTCCACCCTCCTCCGAGGGCCTGGGCGCTCAGCGCGTCCTCCCTCTGCAGTTAACTGGCAATCACACCGCACAGTCCCCCGGCCGATGCCGGGGTCCAGACCCAGGGGTGCGGGGGCTCCCTCACAGCCTGCGGCGGCCGTCTCAGACAGGCAGGACGGAGGGGACATGCGGGACTGTGGGAGCCAGCGGCTGGGACCTTAAATATTCCAGTCACGGCGCTGGCGGCAAGGCCGTAACCCGGTGCATTGTAACAGGGGAGAATTCCATTTTGTTTCTGAAATGCTGTTATTACACACTCGGGGAGCCCACAAAGGCACCTTGGCAGGACAGGTTGAAATAAATACCTGAACTCAGAGAGCAGCAACATTTACTTAGCAAATGACATTTTAATGCTGCGAGTCGAATTTACATACTAATTAAAATTTCCCTTTAAAACATGGAGACTTTTGGCCTCTCCGCCTACCCACAGTGACGAAGATTAAAAGATTTTTTATTACATCCTGTCAAACGGAGCTCGCTGGGAAAGGTAGGAGCGCACTCGCATCGCCCATTGCCGCCAGGGCCTCATTCAGCGCCTGGCCACCTGCGCCCTCAGCCAGCTCATGACAGGCCGGGGCCCGCGAGGCTGGGGTCCACAAGGCTGGGGTCTGCAAGGCCGGAGTCCGCGAGCCCGGGATCCCTGAGGCCGGGGCCCACGAGGCCGGGGTCCCTGAGGCTGGGGTCTGCCAGGCCGGGGTCCACGAGGCCGGGATCCCTGAGGCCGGGGCCCGCGAAGCTGGGGTCCCTGAGGCTGGGGCCCGCGAGGCTGGGGTCCCTGAGGCCGGGGCCCGCGAAGCTGGGGTCCCTGAGGCTGGGGCCCGCGAGGCTGGGGTCCCTGAGGCCGGGGCCCGCGAAGCTGGGGTCCCTGAGGCCGGGGCCCGCGAGGCTGGGGTCCCTGAGGCTGGGGCCCACGAGGCTGGGGCCCGCGAGGCTGGGGCCCGCGAAGCTGGGGTCCCTGAGGCTGGGGCCCGCGAGGCTGGGGTCCCTGAGGCTGGGGTCCACAAGGCTGGGGTCCCCGAGGCTGGGGTCCCCGAGGCTGGGGCCCACGAGGCCAGGGTCCATGGGGCGCACCTGCCTCCTGCTCCTGGGAGCCGGGGCCTGAGCAGTAGGAGCTGAGGTGGGGGAGGGACACAAGGACCCCGTTCATTGTTCCCAGAAACATTGTGCCTGGTCTCCAGGGGCCTGACATGCCATAAAAATGCCAAGGCCTCCCTGGCAGGAAGCACCTGGTTGCATTGCCCAGGGAAGCTGGTACCTGGTAAGTGGGAGACCAGGCGGCCATATCCAGTCATGCCTCTCCCCTCCCCCCACTCCGCTTCCTTCCCAAGGTCCTCTGAGTAGCAGTCCCTTCTGGGCACTGGACAGATAAGGGGGACCCAGATGGCCCCACTTCTACAAGGCCACACTGGCCTTCTATGGCTTCAGCTCTTGAACCAGAAAAGCCGCCTTTCGCGCCTGTTCCTGGGCAGGTCTGCCCAGCATGCGTGTGCTCCACATTGGAACCATGTGTGGTGTTGCCGAACTTTTACCTTTTAGTGATTCTGGGGTTTGCGCATGGTATCTTTCTGGCTCTAATTGGCATTTCCCTGATGACAAACAAGGCGGGTGCCCTCTGGGTGTCTGCGACCACGGGCCTGTCCTCCTTTGTGGAGTGCCTTTTCAAGGTTTTCCCATCTTTCTGTGGGTTGTCCATCCTTTCCTCGCTGATCTGTGGGCGTTCTCTACAGGCACGTCCCTGGTGAATAGCTCCTGGGAATGTTCTGTCCCTGCTACTCCGTGCCTGCCTGCTGCTCTCCCGTCAGTTCCTTTGCTGGGTAGTTAGCTCTTAGTCACCAATTCAGCAACCCTGTCCTTTCTGCGTCCTGCTTCAGAATTCTTTCTCTACTCCACGGCATAAAGATAGTTGATATGTTTTCATCTCGAACCCTCTTCTTCCACCTTTGCATTTAGATTCAAAAACACTCTTAGAAATGCTGTTTGCACACAGCGTGATGGGGGGGAGGGGCGGGCGTCAGAGACAGCCCCTCTGAGGGGAAGCAGCCACAGCCGCCGTGGGCCCGGGCAGCTCCGCGTGGTCTACGTGGGGGAGAGGGCCGGGAAGGAAAGGAAGGCTCTCTCCCCGGAGCCCCCAGAAATGGCTGCAGGGTGTGAAGTGGCGCAGGCAAGACACGGCTAAGTTGGGGGTAGAGGCGCTGGCCGGGCTGCAGGTGGGCTGCAGGGTAAGCAGCCCTGGGCCTCTGGCCACATCAACTCTGAAGGTCCTGCTTGACCCACTGGCTCTCCCTCCAGGGTTCCCCTGGGCCCCCCAACTATTGTTGTCTCCACTCTTCCTCTACCCCAGGGGGCTCTGCCTGGTCACTCCCTCTCCTACCCTGCTGTCTCCTGAGCAGCAGCTCTCTCCTCCAGCCCAGCTCAGTCCCTCACCTCCTCTCTCTGTCACTTTGCTGCTATTTATTGTTTTCACCAACCCAGCAGCTGGCTCCGCCCTGAAGGAAATGGCCCAGCGATGAGCTCTCCTCCTCCAGGTGACACCTGCCTGGTCCAGGGGTGCCCCTGCCCCGCACACCATGAAGCTGCCCACAAACATTCTCCCAGGACTCAGGCTGAGCAAGGCCAGCCCTGTGGGAGCTGCCGGCCAGTTCTTAGAGGCCAAGACTGCAGATGGTCCACAAGCCTGCAACACCGAGCACATCCTCAGGGAAGGGGCGTGCCCTGGGCCTCAGCCCTTTCCCACCTGCAGACGAGACCCTCACAGCCGGCTGTATAGGAGGGGCCACTCTGTTCAGCTAAGGGACCCATCACAGCAACAGGTGACCAGATCATTTGCAGTTATTAAAATAATTCCACATCCATCGACATCTGATCTCACCTCCAGCATCTTCCCACGGGGGGATGAGTTCCAGGCTGGGGCTCTGAAAAGAAAGGGCAGATTTTCTGGTCTCTGAGCACTTCACCATCCTCCCTCCGGCCACCCCCCCCCCCCGCCACCCCACACACACACACACACACACACACACACACACACACACACACACACACACACATTCTGGAATGCTCCATTCCTTCTGAACATAGTCCTTTTTTCATTGATGTTCTTTAAAGTGTGGGTCTTGCATTGGGAATTAGGATTGTCCAGCAGTCACAGGGGCAATGAGAAGCAGCTGGGGGTCTGTTTGGGAAAAACAAAAGACAACAAGGAAAGGCTCTCCCAACTCAAAACCAAAAGAATGGTCCTGCCCCATAGCCAGGGACCCGTGGGTATGCTGGTGGCCTGTTTGCTTTTACGTGGAGGAGCATTTTATTCTATTTATTTTCTTAGAAGTTTTTTTTTTAAAATAGATTTTTATTGATTTCAGAGAGGAAGGTAGAGGGAGAGAGATAGAAACATAAATGATGAGAGAGAATCATCGATCACCCCCTACTGGGCATCAAGCCTGCAATCCGGCATGTGCCCTTGACCAGAATCGAACCCGGGACCCTTCAGTCCACAGGCAGATGCTCCATCCACTGAGCCAAACCCGCTAGGGCTAGAGGAGTGTTTCAGAAGAGCGACTCTCTTGTGGGTGGGTTTGCGAGTTTGATGAGCGGGGCAAATGTGGCATTATCTAAATGTCTAGAAGTGCTGTCTTTCTGGCAAAGCTGAGGAACACCTTTTCTGTTTGTCTATTGCTGCACAAATGACCCCAAATATCATGGCTTAGACAGCAGTTTATCATTATTATGGATCAGATTCTGGGAGCGGGTGGGCAAGGCACAGCAGGGACACACACATCTGGGACCTGATTCAAATGGCAGGGGCTGCCAGGCCTCTCTCCTTTGCTCTGTCCACGTGGCTCTCCATGCAATGGCTTGAGCTTCCTCACAGCATGGCAGCCTCAGGGCAGTGAGACTCCTTACCGGGTGGCTCCACAAAAAGTGATGTAGAAGCTGGCATGTCCCTTAAAGGTCACGCCTGTAGCTAACAGAGCATGTCTTTCTCACACTCAGTTGGTCAAATCAGGCTCAGGCCAGCCCAAATTTAAGAGGAGGCAACATGGACTTTACCTCTTAATGAGAAGAACATCAAATAACTTGTAGCCATTTTTAATGCCCTGAACCTCACAGTACTTGTGAACTTGGACAGAAATTGCAGATGACAAGAACCAAACCAAAAATAAGTAGAATGCTCAGGGTGGCCACAAAGAAATGAAAACTAGAAAATGCAGCGTTCTTCATGGTTCTCCCAGGGGAATAACAGCCACTCATCCACACATTAATCTATTCATCACTTATTCATTCAATAAAGGGAAGACCTACTATGTGCAAAGCACTGTTCCAGGTGCTGGAGAAACAGCAATAACAAGGCCCTGCTATCATGAAACTAAGAAACAATTGTCAGGAGGGAAGACATTAAACATATAATCAAAAAAATATTTAACTATCAAAAGGCAACATCATGGGATCATAAAACCATATATTGGGGGATTGACCCAAGCAGAGAGTCAGGGGAGGTTCCTTTGAAGAAAGGCGATTTAAAATAGACATAAAAGACAAGTTGGTATTTTCTGGGTGAGGGGAGGAGAGAGAGAGAGAAGGCATTCCTGGCAGAGGGAGCAACTTATACAAAGGCTCCGAAGCAGAAGCAGGAAGAGAGAGAAGACCAGGGTGACTGGATCTCAGAGTGCCAGAGGGGAACCATGTGGGCTGGACGGGCCGATCATGCAGGTGGTAAGGACTTTGCCCCATCACAAGGACAATGGCAAGCTCCCAGAGGCCTAAATGAGCTTTCTAAGCTCATCCTGGAGGCTCAAGAGGTAGCCAAGAAACTGGGAGGTGTTGGCTGCAGTGTCCAGGTGAGAAGGATGGGCTTGCTCCAGGCCAGTGGGTTGGAAATGGAGCACATTCGGGAGGTAGAACTGACCGCTCTTGGATGATGGCACGCAGCCTGGTCGTGGGAGGTTGCCGAGGAATATCCAGGAACAATTCATTCGTAGACAAATGAATGCTGGGTTGACATCAGAGACAAGAGGGGGGCTTCAAGGTGGACTCCCAGGTTTGGGGTTTGAGCTGAGTGGGGTTTGGATCTGTGGGCGGGACATCGTGGTGGGAGGGAGGAGAGGGAGCAGGTGAGCTCAGTCCCAAGCCCGGTGGGGCTCTCTCAGGTGCTGGGGTCACGGGTGCAGTTTCCTGGCATTGGCTCTGGGACAGACCAGTCCTCTGCTAAGCCAGGCACCTGGCCAGAGCTGCTCCCCTCAGAAGGTGGGCTCTGTCCTAAGAGACCCAACAGGGGGTGGGGGAGGCTGCAGCCCAGCCTATAGGCTAGACCAGTGCTTTGCCGTCTCCTGGGGCAGCTGAGACTCCAGCCCCCACGTCTGACGGTACAGTCTCAACAGGGCGCCCCCAGCCTGGGCCTCCAGCCTTAAGGACACTCAAGGCTGTTTACAGGGTAATTGTCGTGTTAATTGACGGTGGGAGGCCACACTGCTCCCCAGCCACCTGCCTGGGGTCTGGCTTCACTCTGTGACCAGGAAATACTGCTTTCTGCGGTTCTTCTAATCTAGGAGGACAAGAAGCAAGGTAATAAACAAACAGAAACACACACAAAACAAAACAAACTCCAATTCATTGTTTGAATCAGTGTTCTAAACGTAAGAAATGGTTTCTGCAGGCCACACGTTACCCTCCTTCCTCTCCCTCCCTCCCTCCCCTCTGTCTTCCTCTCCCCTTCCCTTCCTGCCTATCCAATCTACCCCCCACACCCCTATCTATAACGGTTCAGGAGCCTCAGTCTTCTCACTACCATCCTCTCTCTTTCTCCAGACAGAGCAACAATGGTCCGTGGGCCCAGTTCTCCTCTGAGAAGTGGGAGGACAGTAGTACTCGCCACACGGGTTTGCTGTGACAATGAAGTGAATGTGAATGCTAGCCCTGCTTCCTGCTGTGTGCCAGTCCTCCATACATGCAGTGACGGGGTCCAAGGCCCCCCAGACACAGGCCCTGTCCCCTGGTCCTACATGGGAATGAATACACCTGACAGGGGTCTGAATTTGACGCCTTCACATCCAAGGCGTCTGCAGGGGCGCAGGGGCTCAGGGGCTCAGGGGCCGTGGAAGAGATGAGCCCCAAGGCGCTGTTCCTGGCCTTCACCTTTGCAGAGGGGCCGGCTCACCTCCTGTTACAGGAGCTTGTACAGGGGTTAGGTGTGAGGAAACGGTACTGGTGGTGGGCGGGGTGCGGGCGACAGAGAAGGAAGGCCAGTTGCCACCTGGGAAAGGAGGCGGACTCCTGCGTGACCGGCTGGTTGGTCCGGGGACCCTGGGCCGATATGTGTCACGGGTAGACCTTGAGCCTTGCCTGCCTAGCGAGGTTGAGTTTTCAATAAATAAAATCAAGGGCTGGGAGGGAAGACAAGGAAATTGTAAAATCAATAGGCAACTGACATGAAAATGTACTGTCCTCTCAGACATATTGAAAAGCAGAGTCTGGGTCTGGGAACATCAGCATTTCTAAGTGCTGGAGCCCATCCTGGCGGGAGAGGGGTTCGCTCCATGTTAAGTCATCGGGCAATTGCTGACTTTCAGCCTCTGAAGCACGGACGGCCGTCTTTCCCGACACCTGCGTGGATGGGCTGTCTCGGGCCACTTCCAGAAGCCACAGGCAGGACACAGTTCCCTGCCGGCACCAAAAAGCTGACCTGGAGTTGCTTTTGCATCTACAAGTCAGTGAGATGTAGCTGTTGATCTCAAGGGAGATGTTTCCCGAAGGGAAGACACAATCCCGGGACCGGGTCAGGTGGGTGTGCGGATCCCAAGTCCCAGGCGGTTTTCCATGCCTGAGGCATTCTGGGAGCAACTGGTTTGGGGATTAGCGTCTGGGGGTGGGAGGTATTAACTGTTTTGCTCTCAGGACTAATTCCCTGGGACTGACCGAGATGCCTGAGGACTCCCAACCTGTCTTTCCAGCTGTGTGTAGGCGTAGTCATCAGAAAGCATTCCTCATGCAACTGAAGGCTCATCTGTCATTGGTTTTGTGGCGTGTCCACTCTGTAGAATCACAAGAAATACCACGAGAACAAAGGTAAGGACCCCCTACCCACTCAGCTTCCTGTCCACGTCTTGGCCTCAGTCGTTTTTCATCTGGATTCCCTCTTCCCCAACCAAATCCTCTGTTTTAGAGACGGCCCCAGTGATGCCTCCTCCATGAAGACAGCTTAGGTCGCCCATGTCCATCAGGATTCGTTCCGTCGCAAGGGACGAAAGAACAACTCAACTCGGCTTAAACAAAATAGGACAATTCAGTGGCCCACACAACTGAAGGATCAGGGGAGACCTTCAGGTGCGGGTCCATCTAGTAGTTCATGGATGCTATTTGGGCATGATCTACTTCTTGGCTTTCTCTTGACCCACAACACAGCACAGGCACACATGGAACAGGGCACACAACACAGGCACACATGGCACAGGGCACACAGCACAGGCACACATGGGACAGGGCACACAACACAGCACACATGGGAACAGGGCACACAGCACAGCACACATGGGACAGGGCACACAGCACAGACGCACATGGAAACGGGGCACACAGCACAGGACACATGGGAACAGGGGAGACAACACAGCACACATGGGAACAGGGCACACAGCATAGGCACACAATGGAACAGGGCACACAACACAGCACACATGGGACAGGGCACACAACACAGCACACATGGGACAGGGCACACAGCATAGCACACAAGGGACAAGGCACACAGCACAGACGCACATGGAAAGGGGCACACAGCATGGCACACATGGGAACAGGGCACACAACACAGCACACATGGGACAGGGCACACAGCACAGCACACAAGGGAGAGGGCACACAGCACAAACGCACATGGAAAGGGGTACACACCATGGCACACATGGGAACAGGGACACACAGGAGAGGCACACACGGGAACAGGGCACACATAACAGCATACATGGGAATAGGGCACACAGAACAGCACACATGTTAACAGGGCACACAGCAAAGGAACACATGTTAACAGGGCATACAGCACAGGCACACATGGGAACAGGGCACACAGCACAGGCACACATGGGAACAGGGAACACAGCAAAGGCACACATGGGACAGGGCACACAGCACAGCATACATGGGAACGGGGAGCACAGCACGGCACACATGGGAACAGGGCACACAGCACGGCACACATGGGAACAGGGCACACAGCACAGAGACACATGGGAACAGGGCACACAGCACAGGCACACATGGGAACAGGGCACACAGCACAGGCACACATGGGAGCAGGGCACACAGAACAGGCACACATGGGAACAGGGCACACAGCATGGCACACATGGGAACAGGGCACACAGCACTGGCACACATGGGAACGGGGCACACAGCACAAGAACACATGGGAACGTTGAACACAGCACGGCACACATGGGAATGGGGAGCACAGCACAGCACACATGGGAACAGGGCACACAGCACAGCACACAAGGGAACGGGCACACAGCACAGCACACATGGGAACAGGGCACACAGCACGGCACACATGGGACAGGGCACACAGCACGGCACACATGGGACAGGGCACACAGCACAGCACACATGGGACAGTGCCCACAGCACAGGCACACATGGGAACAGGGCACACAGCACGGCACACATGGGACAGGGCACACAGCACAGCACACATGGGACAGGGCACACAGCACAGGCACACATGGGAACAGGGCACACAGCACAGCACACATGGGAACGTTGAACACAGCACGGCACACATGGGAACGGGGAGCACAGCACAGCACACATGGGACAGGGCACACAGCACAGGCACACATGGGACAGGGCACACAGCACAGCACACATGGGACAGGGCACACAGCACAGGCACACATGGGAACAGGGCACACAGCACAGGCACACATGGGAACGTTGAACACAGCACGGCACACATGGGAACGGGGAGCACAGCACAGCACACATGGGAACAGGGCACACAGCACAGGCACACATGGGAACGGGGCACACAGCACAGGCACACATGGGAACGTTGAACACAGCACGGCACACATGGGAAGGGGGAGCACAGCACAGCACACATGGGAACAGGGCACACAGCACAGCACCCATGGGAACAGGGCACACAGCACAGGCACACATGGGAACGTTGAACACAGCACGGCACACATGGGAACGGGGAGCACAGCACAGGCACACATGGGAACAGGGCACACAGCACAGGCACACATGGGAACGGGGCACACAGCACAGCACACATGGGAACAGGGCACACAGCACAGGCACACATGGGAACAGGGCACACAGCACAGGCACACATGGGAACAGGGCACACAGCATGGCACACATGGGAACAGGGCACACAGCACAGAAAAACATGGGAACAGGGACACACAGCACTGCACACATGGGAACAGGGCACACAGCACAGGCACACATGGGAACAGGGCACACAGCACAGGCACACATGGGAATGGGGCACACAGCACGGCTCACATGGGAACAGTGCACACAGCACAGGATACATGGGAACGGGGAGCACAGCACGGCACACATGGGAACAGGGCTCACAGCATGGCACACATGGGACAGGGCAAACAGCACAGCACACATGGTACAAGGCACACAGCACAGCACACATGGGACAGGGCACACAGCACAGGCACACATGGGAACAGGGCACACAGCACAGGCACACATGGTAACGTTGAACACAGCACGGCACACATGGAAACGGGGAGCACAGCACAGCACACATGGGAACAGGGCACACAGCACAGCACACATGGGAACAGGGCACATAGCACAGGCACACATGGGAACAGGGCACACAGCACAGGCACACATGGGAACGTTGAACACAGCACGTCACACATGGGAACGGGGAGCACAGCACAGCATACATGACAACAGGGCACACAGCACAGCACACATAGGAACAGGGCACACAGCACAGGCACACATAGGAACAGGGCACACAGCACAGGCACACATGGGAACAGGGCACACAGCACAGCACACATGGGACAGGGCACACAGCACAGGCACACATGGGAACAGGGCACACAGCACAGCACACATGGGACAGGGCACACAGCACAGGCACACATGGGAGAGGGCACACAGCACAGCACACATGGGACAGGGCACATAGCACAGGCACACATGGGACAGGGCACACAGCAAAGGCACACATGGGAACAGGGCACACAGCACAGGCACACATGGGAACGTTGAACACAGCACGACACACATGGGAATGGGGAGAACAGAACAGCACACATGGGAACAGGGCACATAGCACAGCACACATGGGAACAGGGCACAAAGCACAGGCACACATGGGAACAGGGCACACAGCACGGCACACATGGGAACAGGGAGCACAGCACAGCACACATGGGAACAGGGCACACAGCACAGCACACATGGGAACAGGGCACACAGCACAGGCACACATGGGAACAGGGCACACAGCACAGACACACATGGGAACGGGGCACACAGCACAGGCACACGTGGGAACGTTGAACTCAGCACGGCACACATGGGAACGGGGAGCACAGCACAGCACACATGGTAACAGGGCACACAGCACAGCACACATGGGAACAGGGCACACAGCACAGGCACACATG